>NC_067415.1:83167217-83468126 GCF_009764475.1 Pristis pectinata
GGGGAATTGAAGAGAATGTGAGGATAATAGAATGGAATTGGTGTAAATCGGTGTTCAATGGTCAGCACAGACTCGGTGGGCCGAAGGGCCTGTTCACATGCATTAATGATTCTATGACTAATTATCCAGCTTACCCACCACATTTGGTGGTAGAAAATGAGCAAAGAATAGTAACAGAACTCACAGAGATACATTGCAGTGCAGAGTGGAAGGAGAGGTTCACAGAAACAAGAACTACAATCAAAAGTAAACACCAGGGTACCTAAACCTCCAGGGGAACTATCTGAAAGTCAGTGAGAGAGTACGAATAACAAAAAACACAAAGGCAGAACTCGACAGAGGAACACAAATAATTATGTGAAGGGAACAAGAGAGAGCTAGATCTGAAAGCCATGGATTCCTGATCTGTGGGCACAGTCAAGAAAAATCAACCATCTATCATAATGTCAGCTCAGTCATTGACTATTTCAATAAATAATAGACAAAGATTGAGATAGTGAATATATCGGTAATTGCTGGAAATTTAAACTAGTTAATTGTGAAACAAGCTTGATTGAGCTTGAGAAATTGTTTCAGTAAAGGTTGTTCCATAATAAATAAAGTTATATTTAACACCAAGATAGAAGAATATTTTGACTATGCTGAATCAATATATGGATTGCAATGTCGTCTCTTTTACATTGCAGATAGGGTTAACACTTTGCAAAACATTTTCATTCTCTCCGCAAGTGTGTTCCCGAGTTTCCAGTCACTGTTATTTTAACTCACTGATCCGCTCTCTCTCCGTCCTTCCTCTCCCGACTCCATTCCAGTTAATTCATCTGAACTTCAAGGAACAGCACTTTGACTTTCAGCCAGGCACATGACAGTCTTCTGGGCTCAGCAATGAGTTCAAGTTCAAGCTCAAATTCAACTTCAAGTTTATTGTCACAGGCATACATACCCAGTGTATAAATGCCATGAGAATTAGATTTTTGCAGCAGCACAGTACATTACAAGCATGACAAACATAAGTTAACATAAACTTAAATTAACATAAACTGTGCATTACTTACAGGTGTGCAAAATAAAGAACAAAATAAAAATAACAACACTAGTTGAGAGAGAGAAAAAGAAATATAGTCTAAGGTAGTGTTAGGGTTTTCAGATCAGTTTTTTTAGGTCAGAGCAAGAAGCTGTTGTTGAACCTTGAGGTGTGGGGTCTTCAGGCTCGTGTACCTCCTGCCTGAGGGCAGCATCGAGAAGAGGGCACGGCCCGGATGGTGGGGGTCCCTGATGATGGATGTCGCCTTCCTGAGAGATCAAGGTCAAGTATTGATTCTTCTGTTCCATTTACACATTGATACCCATCCTTTATTGTTCTACCTGCCCCACTGTCGTCTGCCTTCGAAAAGCAAAATACTGCAGATCCTGGAAATACGAAGCAGCGATAAAATTGCTCTGCAGACCAGACAGCTGATGTGGAGAGATTTCAATGACCCAAACCTTAACCCTTACCTTCCACTCCATAATCGTCACACTTTTACAATCAATCTTTCCTGCTCTCCATCCTATCACAGAACTTTCTTTTTGTTTTCCCCTCCTATACCACTGTCCCTCCTACTTTCTGCTCGATACATAGAACATAGAACATTACAGCACAGTACAGGCCCTTCGGCCCACGATGTTGTGCTGACATTTTAACCTACTCTAAGATCTATCTAACCATTTCCCTCCCACGTAGCCCTCCATTTTTCTATCATCCATGTGCCTATCTAAGAGTCTCTTAAATGTCCGTAATGTATCTGCCTCTACCAGCACCCCTGGTAGCCCGTTCCATGCACCCACCACTCTCTGTGTAAAAGACATACCTCTGACGTCCCCCCTGTACTTTCCTCCAATCACCTTAAAATTATGCCCCCTCCCATTAGCCATTTCCACCCTGGGAAAAAGTCTCTGACTGTCCACTCGATCTACGCCTCATCATCTTGTACACCTCTATCAAGTCACCTCTCATCCTCCTTCTCTCCAAAGAGAAAAGCCCGAGCTCGCTCAACCTATCCTCATAAGATGTGCTCCCCAATCCAGGCAGCATCCTGGTAAATCTCCTCTGCACCCTCTCTAAAGCTTCCACATCCTTCCTATAATGAGGCGACCAGAAATGAACACAATATTCCAAGTGTGGTCTAACCAGGATTTTATAGAGCTGCAACATTACCCTGCAGCTCTTGAACTCAATCCCCCGACTAATGAAAGCCGCACAGTGACTCAGCTGGTACAGCTGCCTCCTCACAGCTCCAGAGACCCAGGTTCAATCCAGACCTCCGGTGTTGTCTGTGAGGTGTTTGCACGTTCTGCTTGTGACCATGTGGGTATTCTCCAGGGGCTCCTGTTTCCTCCCACACCCCAAAGACATGGAAGATGGTAGTTTATTTGCCTATTGTTAATTGCCCCTAATGTGAGTGGCAGAATCTGGGGGAAAAAGAGTCAAAGTCGAGATTATTATCATGTGCCCAAGTACGGTGAGACACAGGTACAATGAAAAGCTTGCTTGCAGCAGCACCACAGGCACGTAGATTCAGACAACACTCAGAACATAAATTATACATAAATTGTACATAGATGATACAAGGTGAAGAAAAGGACTGTGTAAAGCAAGACATTCATGCAAAAACACAATTAGAAACAAATCCATGGTAGTGTAAAATGTGGTCCGTAGTGTCCTGCAGTTGATGAGAATGTGAGGAGCATAAAAAAAACAATAGGGTTAACGTAGGAGTCGCGTAAATGGATGATTGATGATCAAGGTGAACTCCTGGGCTGATGTGCCTGCTTCCATGCTATATCTCTCTACGCCTGTAAGTTCTTTAGTTATAAAACAAGTAAAGTCCGGCATGTTATTTTAAAGGTGGCATTAACTTTTTGTAAGTTGCTGGTTTTGTGGTTGTGTTATTCTCATCTTCTTTAATTCAGAGTCCGTAAGGCACAGGGAGTTTGGGTCGACAGTACTCCAGTCAGTTAGTGGCCTTGCCATCCAATTGGAGAGGTTGACATCCTGTTGCCTCAGGAGAGCAGCCAACATAATCAAGGTCCCCTCCCACCCAGGTCATTCTCTCTTCTCCCCTTTCCCATCGGGCAGAAGATATAAAGACTTGAGAGCATGTACCACCAGGCTCAAGGGCAGCATCTGTCCCACTGTTATCAGACTCTGGAGCAGACCTCTCTTACACTAAAGATGAGTTCTTGACCTCACAATCTACCTCATTGTGTTCTTTGCACTTTATTTGTCTACCTGCATTGCACTTTCTCTGTAGCTGTGACAGTATATTCTGCATTCCGTTTTCTTTCGTACTACTTTGATGTACATATGTATGGCATGCAAACTAAAGCTTTTCCTGTACCTCAGTACACATGACAAGAATAAACCAAAACCAATAAAGAATTTTAGAAGAATGGGCTTCTGAAAAATTGCCTGGAATATGGTGACTGTGCTTGTAATGCCCTGGGAGTAACCTCAAGGACAAGCTGAATACTTTTGCAATGTTTCTCAAGGCACTGCATCTTATATTTTTACCCAAGGCCTACCAATAATCAGCCGAAATATACCCCTGCTCCTCTCTCTTCAGATACTGCTTGACCTACTGAGCATTTCCAGCCTTGTCAGTTCTTATTTCAGATTTATATTATTGTGTTCATGCTATGGATTTCTAAATTGCACAGGATCACAATAGGCTGCAGAGGGTTGTAGACTCAGTCAGCTCCATCATGGGTACAACCCTTCCCATCATCGAGGATGTCTTCAAGAAGCGGTGCCTCAAGAAGGGGGCATCCATCACTAAGGACCATCACCATCTGGGACGTGCCCTGTTCACGTTACTGTCATCGGGGAGGAGGTACAGGAGCCTGAAGACACTCAACGATGCAGAAACAGCTTCTTTCCCTCCCCCGTCAGATTTCTGAATGCTCCATAAACCCATGAACACTATCTCATTATTCCTTTTTTACTCCTGCATTATCTATCTATTTATTTATTTATTTTTGTGATTTGTGGCAATTTTATGTCTTTGTACTGTACTGCTGCTGCAAAACAACAAATTTCACGTCATATAAGTCAGTGATAATAATTCTGATTCTAAAATGTTTGCTCAAACTCTTGTGAAACCAAACTTGCCTTTTATTGGAGAACTTTCAGTAACTTCTATAATGGTCTTGACTAGTTTGGCCCAATTCTTAGCCTTTGTCATTATTCAGAAATAGTGGCTCATAAATACACAAGAAATGTGACAGAAAATTTAATAACTTCTTCATAAAATGCGAGATATGTGTAATATATTGCTTTAATGGTACGTATTACTGAACCACAGAGGGGTGTCATCAATCAATTAAAAGTTGATGTATAAAATTTACCGTATAACTTAATTTTGCTGCTCCAAAATGACCAGCAAATTTCCTCTTTGGTACCAAATATCATACTGCACAGCATAACCCCGTGAACAGATAAAAAGGGGACATCTTCAACATACAGATATATGAATTAGGAGCAGGTCACTCAGTCTCTCATGCTTAGCCAGTCAATTAGGTCATGGCTGGTCTGATTGTCACCTCAACTCCACAAGTTTAGCTACTCCCGAACAACTTTTCACCCCCTTACTAATCAATTATCTATCTTCCATTGCCTCAAAAATGTTCAAAGACATTGCTTCCATTGCCCTTTGAGGAGGAAGGTTCCAAAGGTTCATGACTAAGAGAAAAATATTTGACATCTCCATATTAAATAGGCAACACCTTATCTTATGTTTCAATTGAATCTCCTCGTATTCTTCCAAACCCAAACAAATACAAGCCCAGCCTGTCCATCCTTTCCTCATAAGACAACTCATCCATTAAACCTTATCTGAACTGCTTCCAATACATTAACATTCTTAAATAAAGGGACCTCATAATCTTCCTTATGTCACCTCACCAATATAACTGAAACATAAACTCCCTTGCAATAACCATACTTTTCTATTAATTTTCCAAATTACTTGCAAAACCTCAGTCAGCTGTTAAGGGGCTTGGTGGTTAGATTAGCCCCGGTGTGTTGCAGCTGCCCAGATACTGACTTCCACTTATTGTTATTGCACTAAACCATTACAAAGATGTTTGAGTTACACCTTAAAATCCATGCTGGAAACACTCAACAGTCGGACAGCATTTGTGGAGAGAGAAACAGAGTTAATGCTTCAGGACCAAGAACCTTCATCAGAATTAGGTTTCAGCCGCAGAGAATGTGTGTGTGGGTGGGGCGGGGGGTGGGGGGGGTAGAACAAAGCGAATAGCTCTGATAAGGTGAGACCAGGTGACAATGTAGGATTTAGAGATAGGTCATGCTTCTTTGCCTGTTCAATGAGTTGCTAACAGCAGGCCACCAACTAGTGGAGAAAGAGTCAAAGTCACAGATGGATGATTGGCAGAACTGACCAGTTCTGACACAGACAGAAAGAAAGAGAGTGACATCACTGAAGTTGGAAAATTTGATATTTAGTCCAGAAAGCTTCAACGTGGCCTGACAGAAGATAAGGTGTTGTTCCTCAAGTTTACATCAGGTCTCATTACAACAGTATAGGAGGCCCTGATGAAAAACACGTTGATGCTGGAGGAACTCAGCAGGCCAGGCAGCATCCATGGAGAAAAGCAGGTGGTCAACGTTTCGGGTCAGGACCCTTCTTCAGGACTGAAGATAGGAAAAGGGGAAGCCTAATCTATAGACGGTAAAAGCAGAGCAGTGATAGGTGGACTAAAGAGGGGAGGCGGGGTGGGCACAGGGTGGTGATAGGTAGATGCAGGTAAGAGATAGTGATGGGCAGGTGCGGGGGAGGAGGGGAGAGCAGATCCACCAGGGGATGGGTCAAAGGTAAGAAAAAGAAGAGACTCGGAAAGGGAAGAAGGGAAGAAGCATGGTGGGGGGGGCGCTGTTTGTGGGAAGGGGGGGATGGGGATTACCTAAAGTGGGAAAATTCAGTGTTCATGTGTGACTGATTACATTGCTATTTGGTGAATGTCCCTTTAAGACATAGTACTGTGTGTGTGTGTGTCTGTGTGTGTGTGTGTGTGTGTCTGTGTGTCTGTGTGTGTGTGTGTGTGTGTGTGTGTGTGTGTGGGGTGTTATTACAACAACAACAGGAGATAACGACGTGTTGACATTTTGTGTCAGTCAGGAGAGAGAGGAGAAAGATTTTGTTTCGTACCAGCAACAAAAGAAACACACTGAGTCATGTATAAGTATTAAAAATTATTTTATTAACAACTACTTATGATAATAAGAACAATAAAAATGTTAGATATTAAACATTAACCTCAAAACTAAACTCGAAGTGTGTGTGTGGCAAATTCCCAAACCCTAAGTCCAGGAATAGTTCTCAAAGTTCAGTTCAGCAAGCCACAAGGTGAAACGTGAGCAAAGGCTTTTGCAAAACCACTGTTGGCTGAGGAGAAAATGTCAAGAGAGAATAGAGAAATTACGAAATCCAAATGTTCCACGATGGAACCCATACGACACCTCAGTCACTGAGGTTCTTCACTGCTTTGTTCCGAAGTATCTGCCACCCCGAAGGCATCTGAGATGTGGCCGTATACACAAATACCTGCTTCCCTCTACAGGTTAATGACAAAGTGGATTCTACTGGATTATTCCAAAAATCCATATGTGGATTGTCGTGACAGACACAGTTACTGTTTTTCATCCCATCGATACAGACACCAGCAGGCAGTGTCTCTCTCCCTCTCTCTCTTTTCTGACTCTGACTGAACTAAAACATCAGCACGTCGTTATCTCCTGTTGTTGTCGTAATAATGCCACACACAGACACACACACACACAGACACACACACACACACAGACACACACACACACAGACACACAGACACACACACACACACACACAGACACACACACACACACACACACACACACACAGACACACACACACACACACACACACACACACACACAGTACTATGTCTTAAAGGGACATTCACCAAATAGCAACCTAATCCGTAACACATGCCTTTGGGCTGCAAGGTTCCAAGATGGAAAATGAGGTTCTGTTCCTCCAGGTTGCACTTGGAATTCTCCTGGCAGTGGAGGAGGCCAAGACAGGAGGCCTGACTGGGTAGTTGGCTTGAAACCCATTGGAGCCAAGAAGGATGTAAGTGAACATTACTGAAGCATTTAAGATTCTGTGGGGGATTGACAAGGTAGATACTGAGAGGAAGTTTCCTCTCATGGGGAATGTGAAATGAGAGGACATAATTTCAGAATGGACTTGTCCATTTAAGATGGAAATGAGGAGGAATTTCCTCTCTGAGTGTTGTTAAAGTTGGAATTGTTTACCTTGGAGAGTTGTGGAGGCTGAAGTATGGAAAATATTCAAGGTGAAGATATTCAGGAGTTTGGACTTTAGATTAGTCATGGGGAGCAGGCAGGAAGGTAGAATTGAAGCCAGGATTGGAATTGGAATTGGTTTATTATTGTCACATGTGCCGAGGTACAGTGAAAAATGTTGTTTTGCATATCATCCATACAAACCATTTCACAACATCAGTAAGATAAGATAAGATAAGATTTCTTTATTAGTCACATGTACATGGAAACACACAGTGAAATGCATCTTTTGCATAGAGTGTTCTGAGGGCAGCCCACAACTGTCGCCACACTTCCGGAGCCAACATAGCATGCCCACAACTTCCTAACCCGTGCGTCTTTGGAATGTGGGAGGAAACTGGAGCACCCGGAGAAAACCCACGCAGACACAGGGAGAACATACAAACTCCTTATAGACAGCGACCGGAATTGAACCCGGGTCACTGGCGCTGTAAAGCGTTACGCTAACCGCTACACTACCGTGTACATCGAGGTAGTACAAAGAGAAAATCGACAACAGAATGCAGAATATAGTGTTACAGTTACAATTACAGGGAAAGTGCAGTGCAGGCAGATAGTAAGGTGCAAGAGCCATGATGAGGTAGATTGTGATGTCCAGAGTTCATTTTATGGTACAAGATGTCCATTCAAGAGTCTTCTAACAGCGGGATAGAATCTGTCCTTGAGCCTGGTGGTACACGTTCTCAAGCTTTTGTATCTTCTGCCCGATGGAAGTGGGGTTGAAAAGAGAATGTCCAGGGGGAGGGGTCTTTGATTATGCTGATCAGATCAGCCACGATCTTAATGGGTGGTGGGGCAGGCTTGAGAGACTGAACGGCCTGCATTTTCTTTCATTTTCAGGATCTGGGTATTACAGGGAAGGCCAGCATTTATTGCCAATCCCTGATTGTCCTTTTGAAGGGGGTGGTAGGCCATCTTCTTGAGCTGCTGCAATTCTTCTGATGAGGGTTCTCTCAAAGCGCTGTTGGAGAGGGAGTTCCAGGATACAATGAGGCACTGATGATTTCCAAGTCAAGATAGTGTGTGACCTGGAGGGGAATCTATCGGTGGTGATGTTCCCCTGCGCCAACTGCCCTTGGCCTTAGTGCCCCCATTTCTTATGTTCTTACAGCACGACCAACCTCAACAAAATCCTTGCTGAATGTTTTATGCTCCAGCCAGTATATATTGTTATCATTGCAGTTCAGAACCCCAACACCAACACAAGGAATGTAGTGATATACTGACTCTTGTGATGAATGCACAAACTCAAAATGAACTAATATTTCCCCCTCACCAGCTTGCATTAAAAAGCTAATAAATGTTTCACTGTAATTAATCTTCTGTTTTCACCATGGACTTCTGAGTCAGGATCTTGTCAGCTATTCAGTCGTTCTTCAATTTCTCATTTAATTCACAACTTCACTGAGGTATTTCAGTTGGCATGTACACTTATTCCCAAATTGCAAGTATTTGAAACGATGTCAGAACTATCAATTTGCTCAGTTTATGAACGAAATATTCAAAGTCACAGCAACAAGGAAATGATCTAATAACCATTACGAGGCTTTCCTTGTCACTGACTATTCCTGTGAGCACTTGTAAGCAGTTCACGTGTCACATTTTGTACCACTGATGGAAATGATGTGGCGTTGTTGGATTCTCACACATGTTGTAAGTGGTCTCTGTGTGGCACTGCTCAGTACTTCATTGGCAATTTGTTATTGATTTTTTATTGTCACATGTATCAAGATACAGTGAAAGCTTTTGTTTGTGTTCCATCCAGACAGATCATTCCATACATAAGTAAATTGAGGTAGTACAAAAGGGAAAAAAACACAGAATGCAGGAAATCGAAATACGGTTACAGAGAAAGTGCAGTGCAGGCAGACAAATAAAATGCAAGGGCCATGGTGAGGTAGATTGAGAGATCAAGAGTTCATCTTTATTGTACTAGACATCCGTTCAAGAGCCTTATAGCAGCAGGATAGAAGCCGTCCTTGAATCTGGTGGTACATGTTCTCAAGCTTTTACACCTTCTGCTCAATGGAAGGGGAGGGGGAGAGAGAATGACCGGGGTGGGAGGGGTTCTTGATTATGTTGGCTGCTTTCCTGAGGCAGTGGGAAGTGTAAACAGAGTCAGTGGAGGGTTTCTGTGATGGGCTGAGCTGTGTTCACAACTGTCTGCAGTTTCACGCGGTCCTGGGCGGAGCAGTTGCCGTACCAAGCTATGCTGCAAATAGATAGGATGCTTTCTGTGGTGCATCTGTAAAAATTGGTGAGGGTCAATGGAGATGTACTGAATTTGAATCGACTTCTGAGGAATTAAAAACACTGGTGTGCTTTCTTGGCTATAACATTCACCTTAGTGGACCAGGACATATTGTTGTGATATTTACACCTAGGAACTTGAAGCTCTCAACCATCTCCACCTCAGCCCTATTAGCCAATGAGCCAAATTGCACTGTATTTCATTTGGTGGTTCTGCAGAGATATCAGATCATCTGGATATTAAATGCATTGGATGTTCCAATCCACCATGGGCTCACTATTAAGATTCATAAAAGCATGATCAATAGCGAAAGGACTACGGTGAAGTTCTGGTTGCTGCATTACAGAAAGGATGTGAAGGCTTTGGTGAGGGCGCAGAAGAGGTTCACCAGGATGTTGCCTGGAATAGACATTATTAGCTATGAGGAGAGGTTTGAACAAACTTGGATTGTTTCTCTGGAAGTCAAGTCAAGTTTATTGGCATGTGCACAAGTGCGATGAGATGCAGGTAGAATAAAAACTCACAGCAGCATCACAGGCACGTAGATACTAACTGTACAGTTGGAAGCTAAGAGGTAACCAGAGAGAATTACATAAAATGATGCGGGATCGAGATAGAGTAGACAGTCAGAATCTTTTTCCCAGAGTGGACATGTCAAACACTCAAAGGAATAGGTTTCAGGTGAGAGGTAGAAAGCTTAATGGAGACTTACAAAGCAGGTTTTTTGCATTGGGAGTGGTAGGTGCCTGGAACTTGCTGTCAGGGGAAGTGGTGGAAGCAGATACACCAGCCAGCAATACATCAATCCCCGAGCTACCTTGCTGAGCCTTATAAGGATTTTCTATGCTTCAGTGAGATCACCTCTGATTCTTATAAAGCGAAGGCCCAGTCTGTTTAATCTCTCCTCTCTGGACAATCTCCCCACCCACCGCCCATCTCAGAAACCAGCCTTTGTTCACAGTCTCTGTTGCTAATAAATCTTTCATTTCACATCCCCTTCCCGGTGGTGCTGCCACCTTGTCCGGCTCTTATCTCCACCTCTCCCAGTTATTCTACTACTGTCACTTCAGTATTTCTTTCTGCACAACTTCGGGCTGCACTTCAATCTTTGCTCCCTTTTGCTGTGTTATACTCCTCACTGTATTTGTTATTACCCTGTACACTGTTTACTCTGTGAGCTTCATGCGAACAAGGAATTTCATTGTCTGTGGCAATAAATGAATTGAGGTTGAAATTATCATCCTTGTTCATAAATCTCCCCACGGTCTCACGTACATGCTCATTATCCACCCTTCCTCATACCCTACCTGACCCCAAAGCAAAGAAGATAAGATAAGATATCTTTATCAGTCACATGTACATCGAAACACACAGTGAAATGCATCTCTTTTGCATAGAGTGTTCTGGGGGCAGCCCGCAAGTGTCGCCACACTTCCGGCGCCAACATAGCATGCCCACAACTTCCTAACCTGTATGCCTTTGGAATGTGGGAGGAAACTGGAGCACCCAGAGGAAACCCACGCAGACACGGGGAGAATGTACACACTCCTTACAGACAGCGGCCGGATTTGAACCTGGGTCGCTGGCGCTGTAAAGCGTTACGCTAACCGCTATACTACTGTGCCTGCCCTCCACACTACCATGCCTGCATATCTCTGTAACCTCCTTCAGCCCGATGATCCTCCAAGGTTCCTGAACTCATTCTCTGCTGACAAAATTTCTATTGTGAAATTGATTCATTCCAGCCCTTGGCAGCCATGCCTTCAGCTGTCTCGGAATTGACTCTCGGATTCTCCCCCTAGACATCTTCCGATCTTGCTTCTGCACTCCCTTCTCCTTTTTAAACCAACCTCTGGTCAAGCTTTTAGTCCACTGCTCTAAATTTTCCTTGTGTGGCTCAGTGCCAAGTTAGGACGTAGAACAGTACAGCAGATGGACAGGCCCTTTGGCCCACAATGTCTGTGCTGAACATGATGCTAAATTGAACTAAATCTCTTCTGCCTGTACATGATCCATATCCCTCCGTCCCTGCATATTCATGTGTTTATCTAACAGCCTCTTAAATACCACTGTCGTATCTGCTTCCACCCCCACCCCTGGCAGCAAATTCCAGGCACCCACCATTCTCTCTGTAAAAAACTTTCCTCCTTTCACCATAAATGCATGTCCTCTAGTACTTGACATTTCCACCCTGGGTAAAAGATTCTGGCTATCTACTTTATCGATGCCTCTGATAATTTTATAAACTTTCATCAGGTCTCCCCTCAGCCCAAGTTTGTTCAACCTCTCCTTATAGCCTGTACCCTCTAATCCCAGCAGCATCCTGGTAAACCTCTCCTGTACCCTTTCCAAATCCTCCACATCCTTCCTGCAACGGGACGACCAGATTTGCAAACAATACTCCGAGTGCGGCCAAACCAAAGTTTTATAGAGCTGCAACGTGACTTCCTGACAGCGCTTTGCTAATGCTTTTGTAACCCTACTTCTGATATCTCACAATGTTGTAGGTGCTATATAAATTCATATTATTCACAGGTAAACTCTGTGACCCTCACATGACAATGGACCCTTCCATCCCGCTGTTATAGGAATATTGAACGGTCCCCTAGTACAATAAGATGGAGTCTTGACCTCACATTCTACCTTGTTATAGCCTTGTACCTTATTGTCTGCTTGCACTGCACTTACTCAGTACCTGACTGATAACTCTCCCATCACAATGGTGCAAAGGAACATGCAAACACGTGAGGCACAGACCATGGCAAATGATAATGGATGGACTAGGAATAGTACTTCGTGTCCTGGTGCAGGCTCTCGACCTGAAATGTCAACCACCCCTTTGGCTCCAAGTCAAGTGAAGTGGAGTTTATTGTCATGTGCGGTGAGGTACAGGTACAATGAAAGACTTGCTTGCAGCAGCATCACAGGCACGTAGGTTCAAACACACAGAACATAAATTATCCACAGATGCTGCATGACCCGCTGAGTTCCTCCAGCAGTTTCTCTTTGGTCCGGATCCCAGCATCTGCAATCTCTTGTGTCTCAATAGTGCTCCACCTCTTTAACGAGATAATTGTATTTTCGAAACAAGAATAAAACAACAATGGAATTTAAAAAAATATGAGATCTTAGAATTCAGTCCTGCTTTGTAAAATGAAGGAAAGATCTTCTGAAATTCCCTTTAAAGAAAATTATCAACTGCACATGTTCAAAATAATGTGATAGAAATTGGGAATTATCTGAGCAACATGATGGATTGCTGCTTCACTGTGAGGTTTCATGGAGAGTTGGGAAGAGGAGGGTGATTTATATCTTGATAGGTGCTGCACTCATCGGATTGGCATTGGCTTTTGGATGTGTGTGAAGGCAATCTGCTGGAAATTCCAGCACAAAACCACATCTGTTCAATTCTATGTCCCATTGTTGACAAGCTGAAAAACATTGGGTTCCCTCTGATTGCAAGGAAATGGTCTAATATCAAAGAAAGAATCTAAGTGATAAATATTCAAACCAGGCACTTAATGTGGAAAGTACTGGAGTATATTGGTAAATTGGTTTATTATAGTCATGTGTACCGAGGTACAGTGAAAAACGTTTTGCATGCCATCCATACAGATTAATTCATTACAACAGTGCATTGAGGTAGCACAAGGGAAAACAATAACAGAATGCAGAAAGAAGTGTTACATTTACAGAGAAAGTGCAATGCAGGTAGACAATAAGGTGCAAGGCCATGACGAGATAGATTGTGAGATCAAGAGTCCATCTTATTGTACTAGGGGACAGTTCAATAGTCTTATAACAGCGGGATAGAAGCTGTCCTTGAGCCTGGTGGTACATGTTTCAGGATTTTGTATCTTCTCCCTGATGGGAGGGAGGAGAAAGAGAGAAAGTCCAGGGTGGGTGGGGTCTTTGATCATGCTGGCTGCTTTACCAAGGCAGCGAAAAGTGTAGACAGAGTCTGTGAAGGGGAGGCTGGTTTCCGTCATGTGCTGTGTCCACAACTCTCTGCAGTTTCTTGGGTTGGGTTGGCGTTACACAACATGCTGATGTGAATGGTGCAGAAACCGTAACATGCTGGAAATCTGAAATAAAGGAAAATGCTGGAGCTGCCCACCAGGTCATTCAGCATCAGGAGGGGAGAGGATCAGAATCACTATTTCAGGTCAAAGGTCCTTCATTAGCACTGGGAGAAGCGGCGAGGAGGGGTAAGATAGAGAGTGCCGAGGGAATCTCTGTGATAGGCTGCAGTCCTCAGCTCACAATTATATTAAAGACAGGCAGACGGAGGGAGAAGGAGGAGGAGAGAGAGGGAGAGAGAGAAAGAGAAAAAGAGAGAAAGAGAGCTTTTCCTGGAGCTTATCTTTGGGAGCAAGTTCAGCGGAGTATACAATTCAAAAGGCAGGTAAATGGAAGCCCCCTCTTGTTCTTGTGTCGCGAAGGGAAGTGTTCTGCAAAGCAGTTACCCAGTCTGTGGGTGGTTTCTCAAGTGTAGACGAGGCCAGTAATGAACACTGAATACAGTGCACTAAGTTAGGAGAAGGGCAGGTGAATTGGTCCTCCACCAGAAGGAGCGCCTGTGTCCGGGAGAGCTAAAAGTGTGGGCATTACATCTCCCACAGTTGCCAGGGAATGTGGTGTGAGGAGGGGAGTGGTTGATGGACATGGAAGAGAGGACCAGGGGATCTGATTCCTCTTCATGAGGCTGAAAGGGAATCAGAATCTAAATCAGGTTTATTAAAACTGCAGAGAGTTGTAGACACAGCCCAGCGTATCACGGACACCAGCCTCCCCTCCATGGACTCTATACCTCTCGCTGCCACAATGAAGCAGCCAGCAGAATCAAACACCACACTCACCCTGGACATTCTCTCTTCTCTCCTGTCCCGTCAGGCAGAAGATACAAGAGCGTGAGGGCACGTACCACCCGGCTCAAGGACAGCTTCTATCCCACAGTGATAAGACTATCGAACGAAGACCCTTGTATGATGAGATGGACTCTCGACCTCACAATCTACCTTGTTTGACCTTGCACTTGATTGTCTCCCTGCACTGCACCTCCCTGTAACTGTGACACTTCACTCTGTATTCTGTTACTGTATTTACCCTGTACTACCTCAATGCACTGTGTAATGAATTGATCTGTACGAATGGTATGCAAGACAAGTTTTTCACTGTACCTCAGTACAAGTGACAATACTAAACCAATACCAATATGTCGTGAAATTTGTTGTTTTGCAGCAACAGTACGGTGCAAGACATAAAAATTACTGTAAGTTACAAAAATAAATACATAGTGCAAATGAGGAATAACAGGGTAGTGTTCGTGGGTTCATGGACCATTCAGAAATCTGATGGCAGAGAGGAAGAAGCTGTTTCTAAAATGTTGAGTGTGGGTCTTCAGGCTCCTGTACCTCCTCCCCGATGGTAGTAATGAGAAGAGGGCATGGCCCAGATGGTGAGGGTCCTTAATAATTGATACTGCCTTCTTGAGGCGCCACCTCTTGAAGATGCCCTCGACAGCGGGGAGGGTTGTTCAAGGGGAGGGGAGTGTATCTGGTGGTGGAGGCCCAGTAGAGTGATGGAAATTGTGGAAAGAAGTCCCGTTGAACGTGGCAGTTGGTGGGGTGGAAGGTGATGACAGGGGGAACCTTGTCCTTACTCTGGGTTTGAGGAGAGGCAGTAAGAGCGGAAATAGAGATGCACTTTGGTCTTCTGTCAACTCTGGCAGAGGGTCAGTCACAATTACGGAAACCAGAAGAAAGAAAAGACATCTGCCTGAAGAGGGCAACTCCCTATGTTTAAACAGAAACGCCTGCTTCTGGATTCTCCCATAGCGTCTTCACATTCACCCTGTCAACTTCCTTCAGGAGCCTGTATGTTTCAATCAAAACCCCTCTCACTCTCCTTAACTCCAGCAGACGCAAGCTTTAGCTCACAAAAAAAATGCCCATTTCTTTTACTAATTAAACCTTTTCTGAACCATTTCCAACACATCAATATCCTTCCCTGAATAAGGAGACCAATACTGCACACAGTACTCCAGAATTGGTTCCACTAATTCCCTATTTAACCAAAACAGAACCACTCCACTTTTCTATCCAATTCCGTTAGCAATCAACAATGGCTTTCTGTTTGCTTTCCTAATTACTTGCTGTCCCTCTGTTATTCGTATTCCAAAAGGCACAAGGGAATCAGAATCCCTCCGTAAATCAGAGTTCTTCAATCTCTCAGTATTTAGATAATAGCCTTTGCTTTTCATTTCAATGTCCAGGTCTTTAACCAATATCACTTCCAAGGAAGATTATTTTGTCATTATTGCATTGTTTAGATGAGTTTGCTAGGTATAGTTGAAACTGGACTTCCAAAATCACAAAAAAAACTTTGATAAATACATTATTGGCTGTAAAATGAACCTGAAAGGATATGACTGGAAACTCTTCTAAGATAACTCCGACAGCAAAGTAAATTAACAAAATATCCATAAGCAAAACTCATAGTCAATGAGAACAACGGCAGTTAAAGGGAAAGTGGGCAAACTCAATTTTTAAGAGCTGCAGAGAGTTCCAATGAAATATGGCATGCATGAGTGAATGGTACAATCCTCACACAGGCTTCAATGTGAACAATAAAGCTTGTGTCACTGAAATAAATCACATTTAAGAAAGACTGACAAATTGCACAGCATTGTTAGTGACATGCCGTGAGATAAAGCAGACTTTTTTACTCCTGAAATTTTCCATTTAAAGAGCTAAATTCTCCACTTCCATTTGAAAGCTATCACGAGAAGATTGACCTGTGGTGGAGGTTCTGTCTCTCTGCTCCTGTGCACTGACTGATAAGCTGTGAAAAGGACTGAACACTTGATTGGGTGACAAAAGAATTTGTAAGATGAGTGCTGTTAAGCAGCAAAAATTGAAGCAATCAAACATGGACCAAGATTAAGAAGTTGCTTCACACATCCCCTGCTCCTTCAGGGAGTGTTAACAGAAGTGAATGGGTTAGATTTGGTTGGGTTTTGCCGGCAATTCAACAAAGAATTGTTGCCACTTACACATACAAGTCACAAGATCGTAGAATGGCTATAGTGGGAACGAAGGAAGTGTGGCCCATCGAGTCTATTCTAACACTGTGGAACAGCAGTACAGCTGATCCTTCTGACTTGCCCCCTCTCTTTAGCTCTGTGAATTCTTTCCTTTTCACTATTTATCCAGCTATCTTCTGAATCTGCCTCCAGTAGTTTTGACAGTGCATTTGGTCAACTGGTTAATTGGTTTATTATTGTCACATGTACCGAGGTACGGTGAAAAACTTTGTCTTGCATTCCATCCATACAGGTCATTTTATCACATCAGTGCATTGAGGTAGTACAAGGGAAAACAATAACAGAATACAGAATATAAGTGTTACAGTGACAGAGAAAGTGCAGTGCAGGCAGACAATAAGGCCATAACGAGGTAGATTGGAAAGTCAAGAGTCCATTTTATCATTCTAGGATACTGTTCAATGGTCTTATAACAGCTGGATAAAAGTTGTCTTTGAGTCTGGTGGTACGTGCTTTCAGGCTTTTGTATCTTCTGCCCGATGGGAGGGGGGAGAAGAGAGAATGTCTGGATGGCTGGGGTTTTTGATTATGCTGGCTGCCTTACCGAAGCAGCAAGGAGTGTAGACAGAGTCCATGGAGGGGAGGCTGGTTTCCGTGAGATGCTGAGTTGTGTCCACAACTCTCTGCAGTTTCTTGCGGTCATGGGCAGAGCAGTTGCCATACCAAGCTGTGGTGCTTCTGATTAGGATGCTTTCTATGGTGCATCTGTGAAAATTGGTGAGAGTCAAAGGGGACATGTCAAATTTCTTTAGCCTCTTGAGAAAGTAGAGGTGCTGGTGAGTTTTCTTGGCCATGGTGTCTACGTGGTTGGACCAGAACAGGCTACTGGTGATTTCAAATCCTAAACACTTACTGCATAAAATGGATTTGCTGGTGGTCAGCATGTTGAAAGCTGGAATTTTTTGCTTGATTTTTTTCGTTATTTATACCAAATCCCCATTATTCATGAAAGATAGGGGCTCAGACTTCCCATGGGTAACAAAACCAATGGATGCTACCAAGGCCATTGGCGATGATTCCTCCATGGATATAGCAACTTCTGTATAAGTAGGTTTCAACTTGCATGTTTCAGCTCCACTGCATACCCGGCCCAGACTCCAGACTGACCTCGAGTACAGATATATTTTCCTGTTCTTTTGATAGCTCTGAAAAAAATGTTGAAGTGACACCTGGGTCTGACCTTACAAATGTGTGGATCCGCAGATTATAAATCAGCAAATAACAAGGTTGTCTCTTCTCCCATGGACTGTACATGTTGCTTAAATTTGTCTTTCATCCCTCATTTCCCCTGAACCAAGGTAATTGGTAATTGGTTTATTATTGTCACATGTACCAAGATACAGTGAAAGACTGTTTTGCATGCCATCCATACAGATAATTTCAAAACATAAGTACATTGAGGTAGTACAAGGGAAAAGCAATAACAGAATGCAGAATATAGTGTTACAGTTACAGAGAAAGTGTAGTGCAGGTAGACAATAAGGTGCAAGGTCATAACGAGGTAGATTATGAGATCAAAGGTTCATCTTTATTGTATAAGAGGTCTGTTCCAGAGTCTTACAACAGCTGGATGGAAACTGCCCTTGAGCCTGATGGTGTATTTTCAAGCATCAACACATTGAAAAGTCTTGAATCATACCTAGGTCATGTGGGGAAGGACAACAAATTTCAATCCATGAAGTTCTGAAAGATGGGTTTTGACAACAACCCTGGTATCGTTGTTGAGAATGGCTTTGATATCAGAATCTAAGTGCTTGAGTTTAAGTTAGCCAGTTTCTGTGGTGGGATTTAACTTTATGTTACTGGATCGATGAACCAGAGTTCTGGCTGCGAATGAGTAAAGGAATGACTATGCTACCATACTCCAAGTTCCTTACTGCTAATCCATCACTTGTGTCCCACTGCAGGACCCCAGTGGCAAGAGAAAACTTGCTAGAATTTCTCAACTTTAAACCAGGGACACAGGATCCACAAGCCCTTTTATTCCAACTGTAATTAAACTACAAAGTAAAAAGGTGAATACATGGTGCATTTCATTCTTTAAATTATTTTGCATGTTTACTTTGCTTGTTCACCATTTGCTGATGTTGAGGACAATGTCAGCATTTAATGTCAATCCTTAAATACCCTTGAACTGAGGATATGGTTAAGAGTCAGTGTGAGTGGAAGTCAGAAACAGGAAGCAAGTGATCACTCTATTGGGAATATTCTATAGGCCCCCCATCGGGACACTGAGGAGCAGATAAGTAGGTAGATTTTGGAAAGGTGCAAAAATAACAGGGTTGTTGTCATGGGTGACTTCAACTTTCCTAATATTGATAGACACCTCCTTAGTGCAAAAAGTTTAGATGTGGCAGAATTTGTTAGATGTGTCAAGGAAGGATTCCTGACACAGTATGTGGACAGGTTGGCTGGAGGAGAGGCGATACTGAATCTAGTACTAGGCAAGGAGACTGGTCAGGTAACAGACCTCTGGATGGGCAAGCATTTCTGAGACAGTGACCACAATTCCCTGAGATTTATCATAGACATGGACAGGGATAGGAGCAGATGATATGGGAAAATTTTTAATTGGGGGATGGCTAATTATGTTGGCATTAGGCAAGAACTTGGGAGCATGAATTGGAACAGATGCTCTCAGGGAAATGCACAGCAGAAATGTGGAGGCTGTCTCGGGAACACTTGCATAGGGTTCTGGATAGGTTTGTTCCACTGAGACAGGGAAAGGACAGCAGGGTAAAGGAACCATGGTTGACGAAAAAAATGACACATTTAGTCAAGAGGAAAAAGAAAGCTCACTTAAGAAGGTTTAGGAAGCAAAGATCAGGTAGGGCTCTTGAAAATTATAAGGTAGCCTGGAAGAAGCTTAAGAAAGGAGAGCTAGAAGGAGACATGAGAAGGCCTTGGTGAGTAGAATTAAGGAAAGCTCCAAGTTCTACATGTATGTGAAGAACAGGGGGATAACTAGAGTGAGAGTAGGACTGCTCAGGGATAAAGGGGGAAACATGTGCCTGAAGGCAGAGGAGGTCCTTAATGAATACTTTGCTTCAGTTTTCACTAGGGAGAGGGACTTTGATGAATGTGAAGTCAGTGTAGAACAGGCTAATGTGTTGGAGCATGTTAAGGTTAAGAAAGAGGTAGTGTTGGAGCTTCTGAAAAACATTAGGATAGATAAGTCCCCAGGGCCAGACGGGATATACCCCAAGTTACTACAGGAAACAGGGGAAGAGATTGCTGAGGCATTGACGATGGTAGTTGCATCTTCCCTGGCCACAGGAGTGGTACCAGAGGATGGAAGGATGGCTAATGTTGGTCCCTTGTTCAAGAAAAGAAATAGGGATAATCCTGGGAATTATAGACCAGTGAGTCTTATGTCAGTGGTGAGCAAGCTATTGGAGAGGATTCTTAGGGACAGGATTTACGAGTATTTGGAGAAGCATAGACTTATTAGGAATAGTCAGCATGGCTTTGTGAAGGGCAGGTCATGCCACACGAGACTAATTGAGTTTTTTGAGGAGGTGACAAAACAAATAGATGAAGGTAGAGCAGTGGATGTGGTGTATATGAACTTTAGTAAGGTGTTTTACAAGGTTCCCCATGGTAGGCTCATCCAGAAAGTTATGAGGCATGGGATCCATGGAAACTTGGCTGCATGGATTTGGAATTGGCTTGCCCACAGAATGCAGAGGGTGGTAGTAGATGGAGAGTATTCTGCCTGGAGGTCAGTGACTTGTGGTGTTCCTCAGGTATCTGTTCTGGGACCCCTGATTTTTGTGACTTTTATAAATGACTTGGATGAGGAAGTAGAGGGATGGGTTAGTAAGTTTGCAGATGACATGAAGATTAGAGGGGTTGTGGATAGTGTAGAGGGTTGTCGTAGGTTACAATGGGATATAGACAAGATGCAGAGTTTGGCAGAGAAGTGACAGATAGAGTTCAATCCAGACAAGTATGAAATGATACACTTTGGAAGATCGAACTTGAAGGCAGAGTACAAGGTTAATGGCAGGATTCTTCATAGTGTGGCGAAACAGGGGGATCTTGAGGTCTAAGTCCATAGAGCCCTCAAAGTTGCCACACAGGGTTATAGGTGGTTAAGAAGGCATATGTTGTGCTGGCCTTCATTAGTTGGGGGATTGAGTTCAAGAGCTGTGAGGTAATGTTGCAGCTCTATAAAACTCTGGTTAGACCACACTTAGAGTACTGTGTTCAGTTCTGGTCACATTATAGGAAGGATGTGGAAGCTTTAGAGAGGGTGCAGAGGAGATTTACCAGGATGCTTCCTGGATTAGAGAACATGTAAAGAAAGGTTGAGCGAGCTGGGGCTTTTCTCTTTGGAGCGACGCAGGATGAGAGGTGACTCGATGGAGGCATATAAGATTATGAGGGGCATAGATGGAGTAGACAGCACCTTTTTTCCCAGGGTGGCAATGGCCAATACCAGAGGACATCCACTTAAGGTGAGTGGAGGAAAGTTTAAGGGAGATGTCAGAGGTAGGTTTTTTACACAGAGAGTGGTGGGTGCCTGGAACGCACTGCCGGGGGTGGTGGTAGAGGCTGATACAACAGGGGCACTTAAGAGACTCTCAGATAGACACATGAATGTAAGTAAAATGGAGGGTTATGGGCTGTGTCGGAGGGAAGGGTTAGATTGATCATGGAGTAGGTTTATATAGGTCAGCACAACATCATGAGCTGAAGGGCCTGTACTGTGTTGTACTGTTCTATGTTCCAAGAGTCAACCACATTAAAGGGTCAGGAGTCATGTATAGAACAGACTGGTTAAGGATGGAAGATTTCCTTCCCTGAAGGACATAAGTGAACCAGAGAGGATAGGAAAGGTTAAACGCAGGCAAATGGGACTAGCTCTGTCAGGCAACTTGGTCGGCACGGATGAGTTGGGCTGCAGGGACTGTTTTCTGTGTGGTATAGCTCTGTGACTCTATGACTCTAGGTCTTTATATCAATCCAGTCATTTCATGGTCACTATTACTGAGACAAACATTTTCTTTATTTTAATTCATTTATTAAATTACCTGAATTTAAATCTCCCAGCTGTTATCATGGGATTTGAACTCATTTCTCTGGAACACTGGCCCAGAATTCTCTTGTTAGTCCATCCGCTTAATATTATGTCACCATTCCTTAATTTATGCTTGCATTGATGTTTTTAATTCTTCAGAAATATTTGAAGTGATTTTGTTTATAATTTTAATTATTATCAATTAAAGTTGTTTGTTTAATAACTTGTTTGAGTGGAACATTCAGAAACTTTTTTCTTAAAACTTGATAGTTTTGGCAGATAGCTGAGGTAGGGTGTGACTTCGCTGAAGATTTTCCCAAGTGACCAGCCATTCATCAATTGTCAGGGAAGTTCTTTGTCACAAATGTAGATAATTTAGGAGGGAGCAACTGTGTATCTCAGTGGCAAGTATGGGCAGCAAACTCCACTTAATCAAGGCCGTATAATCATATGTCAAGAGACAGCACCAAATAAGTCGCTATTTTATATTCTCTCTGCACTTCATTCAGAAGATGAGGTAAGCAGACTTGGGAAATGCTGTTGGCATGAACATGTTTATTTCAGTGACTTGAAGCTCTTAGCATATTTGTTCTTCCTTTTCTCATCTCATTTTCGGCCTCTTGAAAGATTCTTCCTTTAAACAAAAATCACTTTGGGAATATTAATCAAATCGTTCTCCATCTGGTTGACAACAGGGAGGATTTGTGTGATTGTGAACAGCTTAGGAAGGGGCAATCTACTTGCCATTGAACAAAATGTGAAATGTCATCTTTATTGATATCTGCTGTACTTGGACTTATTCTGTCTTTTGTACAACAGGGCATTCTATTTGTTAATTCGTTTCCTTCCAACATTTGATGTTGTCTTTTCGCTTTGCCTTAATTTTCCCCTGAAATGTTGATGTTAACCTTTGAAGAACAATCCCCTCAGCATTGCCTTAGTCTCTGGAACAGCTTCCAGTGATGTAACATCATTTATGCGGCAAAACCATGTCAAGGGACTTTGCAGTGGCATTATCAAGTATAGTCAATTCCCAATTAGTTGATTTGTTGGCTTGAGCTGGAACCATGGGAGTTTTCAAAGGCATGCTGTCTCTTTAAAAAGATCATGCTTTGAGATTAAAGGTACACCAGAAAACTTCAGGGAATTTACACTGACTACAGTTAGAATATAGTAAAATGATTAAACCTTTGAAGCTTGCAGTATTTGCAAAACAGCAGTGTACCCTGGAGAGTCACACTGTACAATAAACATATCTACAGGGCCCTGCAAATGGAAATATAATTTTGGCCAATGATAAGAAATTTGGGATCCTTGAGAAGCTGGGAAGAAGTTTCATTGTAAAACAGCTCTTGACAGAAAATATAATTGGTGAACAGCCTGTTTTGTGATTTAAAAAAGAGCAAGGCGATGCTGGCTTCTTACGTGATCAGCTCTTTCATGGGTGGTGTATATATTGGAAGAAAGCAACACGAGAACTTGGACAAAACAAGATTGGAGGGGTTGAATCAACAGAGGGGTGAAGACGTACCAGAGTCTGTGCTTATAGTGTTAAGTGGAGTCGAGTTTATTTTCATGTGCACAAGTCCGTGTGTGCACAGGTGCAATGAAAAACTTACCTGCAGCAGCATCACAGGCACAGAGCATCAGATAAGCAGCAAGAAAAAACACAAATTAAACAGAAATTAAACAAAATTTTTACAAGAAAGAACACAATTAAAACAAAGTCTATCGTAATGCAAAGTGATCAAAGTGGCCATAGTGTTGCTAAACTGCAACGATTAGCGTTGTGCCGGTTGGTTCAAGAACCGAATGGTTGAAGCAGGAACAGAATCTGTGAATCAGGAATGAATCTGTGAACAGAGGGTATTTTACTACTTCATCTGGATGGTGAGCTCCATTTAAGGAATAGAAACAGTGCCAATGAGATCTGCTTTCAAGGGAAGAAGTGCAGACAAGTCAGCTGTTAACAGCTTCTGAGAGAAGTTCAGAGGATTCATTGACAAGGAACAGTTGCACCAGAGCAGAGTTACAATGCAGATGGAACTGGACTCCACTGGAAATGTTTACCAAAGCAGTTTCCAGCATTTGAGACTGAACGTCATGGTCTGGGCCAATAGCGCAGTATGGTGAGGTTAACGTTCGCGTTCTGTGCTAATGTAAAAAGGCTACATCGTGTCTACACTTCTCACTGCCTCAGTCAAGCAGGCAGCATAATCAAGGACCCCACCTACCCCAGACATTCTCTCTTCTCCCCCCTACATCAGGCAGAAGATACAAAAGCCTGAAAGCACGTACCACCAAGCTCAAAGACAGCTTCTATCCCACTGTTATAAGACTATTGAATGGTTCCCTATTACTATGAGATGGACTCTTGACCTCACACTTTACCTCGTTATGACCTTGCACCTTATTGTTTACTGCACTGCACTTTCTCTGTAGCTGTTACACTTTATTCTGTATTGTTTTACCTTGTACTACCTCAATGCACTGTGTAGTGAATTGATCTGTATGAACAGTATGCAAGACACGTTTTTCACTGTTACCTCAGTGCATGTGACAATAATAAGCCAATTCCACATAAACTCAAGGACATGATAAGACCATATCTGGAACACGATGTTCAGAACTCGTCTCACTTAAGGAAGGCCATCAATGTGTTGGAAGTAGTTTAGAGAAGGTTTGCAAGACTAACACATGGAATGGGTGGGTTGTTCTTTGAGGAAAGGTTGGACAGGTTCTGCTTGTGTCCATTAGACTTTAGGTGAGAAAGGGGTGACTTGATTGAAATGTATAAGATCTTGAAGGGACATTAAAGAAAGCAAAATTAAAAACTCTACACTCCTATAAAGGAAGTGGAACTTCTAAGGTGCCAGGACAAAGTTCTGAAGAAGGTTCTTTGACCTGAAGTGTTAACTCTGTTTCTCCCTCCACAGATGCTGCCTGACCTGCTGAGCACTTCCAGCATTTCCTGTTTTTATTTAGCACCTACTGTTATTTTGATTTTCAATTCAGCCTTGTCCTTGTGCTACTGGATTTCCTAACTGACCTGGAGCCTGTCAGACAGGGAAACACACAAAAAACATTAAAAAGACATGGCACAGTTAAAGACAAAGTTCACCCCCCCCCCCCAATCAGTCCTCACCTACCACCCCTGATACAAGATCATAGACGACTAAACTCTATCAATACTCACCTGAAATGCCGATAAAGCAAATATTAAACATAGTTGGATGAAATAAGGTTTAGTTGTGGTTCATTTGTGGACATTTTCATAGAGAAAAGCAATTTGCTGTTTTGCTGATGGCTTTCAGTTGAAAATTTGCCCTCAGTCCAAGTACTGACCATGCAATATAGTAGCAGCCATGCATTGTACCTTGCTTCTGAAATTCAGTTCCAATAATTTCATTGACCCAGGATGAACTTCTACATCTCAACTTTATGTTTAAGGCTCTCCAGCAACTTTCAAGCATACAACATAGGAGCAGAAGTAGGCCACTCGGCCCTTCAAACCTGTTCACCATTCAATATGATCATGGGTGAGGTTGGACAGACTCAGGATGTTTTCTCTGGAGTGGCAGAGGCTGAGGGGAGACCTGATAGAAGCTTATAAATTTATGAAAGCCATAGATTAGACATGAAATAGACAGACAGTATCTTTTCCCCAGGATCAAAATGTCTAATATGAGAGGGCATGCATTTAAAGTTCAAAATAGATGATCGAGGCAGGTTTTTTTTTTACACAGAGAGTGCTGGGTGCCGGGAATGCGCTGCCAAGGGTGCTGGTGGAGGCAGATATGATAGAGGCATCTGAGAGGCTTTTAAACGGGCACATGAATATGCAGAGCATGTGCAGGCAGAAGGGACTAGGTGTCATTAGCTTAATTAGTTCGGTACAACATCATGGGCTGAAGGGCCTGTTCCTGTGCTGTACTGTTCTATGTTCTATGATCTGATTGAAACCTCAGCTCAACATTCCCTTCTACCCATGATAACCTCTCAAAGAGGTTTGGTCAAAGAGAGGATTTGACCAAAAATATTCCACTGCCCTTTGAGGAAGAGAATTCCAAAGATCCATAACCATTTTGTCACGAACCAGCAACAAAAGAAACACACTGAGCATGATTTAGTGTTAAAAACTATTTTATTAATCACTACTTATGATAATATGTAAAATAAAAGTAAAAATGTTAGTATGTTAGAATTCAAGAATGTTAAACCTCGAACGTTAACCCCAAAACTAAACTCTTCGTGTGTGTGTGTGACAAAGTCCAAAACTCCCAGTTCCTGAATGGTTCTTAAAGTTCAGTTCCGCAAGCCATAAGGTGAAACATGAGCAAGGGCTTCTTCAACAACCACCGTTGTCTGAAGATAAGATGTAGATGTAGAAAAACATAGAGAGAGTACATACGAAATCCAAATGTTCCACGATGGAACCCAAACGACACTTCAGTGTTTACTCGGTAGTGACTTCCTCACCCCGAAAAGCATCCGAACCGTGGTCGTCCACACACACAAATACCTGTTTCCTTCTACAGGTCAGCAACAAAGTGAACTCCACCGGATTACTTCCAACTTCCATACATGGATTTCAGTGGCAAACACAGTTATTGTTTCTCATCCATCGATAGAGAAAACAAGCAGGCTGGTGTCTCTCTCCCTTCTCTCTCTCTCTTCTTCTTCTTCTTCAACAACGTCATTACGTCCTTTATCTTCTATTGACGTAAGCACGCCCCACACACACATACACACACACTCTCTATCTTAAAGGGACTTTCACTGAGTCCGTAACACTTTGAGAAAAAACACAACTCTCTCTTAAATGAGTGACCTCTTTTTAAAGCAATGGCTCCTTGATCTGCATTCCTCCACAAGAGGAAACATTGTCTCTGCACCCAGCTTGTTATGACCCTTCAAGATCTTATACATTTCAATCATCACCTCTTTCTCACCTAAAGTCTAATGGACACAAGCAGAACCTGTCCAACCTTTCCTCAAAGGACAACCCACCCATTCCAGGTATTAGTCTTGCAAACATTCTCTGAACTGCTTCCAACACATTGATATCCTTCCTTAAGTGAGACCAGTCCTGAACATCGTGTTCCAGATATGGTCTTATCGTGTCCTTTATATTTCTGTACATCGAGCTGAGTTTGTGAAGTTTCCGTGGATTAACATCATCTCACCATGATCCTAACCATGACGGGTACGGAGCTGTTAGAGATGAGGAATTTCGTTGGGACGTTTTGACTGAGGTCCTGCTGGCCTTGCTTCTGTTCACAGCTCTGTCCAATATTTCTTCCTCAATTAACAATAGCAATGTGATATCATTCAGATGTTTTTGAGATCTTGATGTGCACAAATCAGCTATCACTTTATCTGCATCAGAACTCGAACTATGCTTCCAACTGTGTAAACCGGCAGTGAACCCAGGGCATTTAGAAATGAGTAGAGGTGCTTCACAGAAGGTGCAGTCTGATTTAACCAGTGCTTACTCCTCATTTCAGATGCTTAAGTAGGGAGCAGCTGCAAGAAATGCCTGAAAATCCCCTTCTCCGAGAATATGTTTGGAAAACTGCAAGCACAAGAGTGGGGACATGTGGAGCAGGGTCTGGTCTCCAGCATCCCCTCAGATGCTGACCATAGAACCATACAGCACAAAACAGGCCCTTCAGCCCACCATGTTGTGCCATCCATCAAACCACCCTCACACTATCTAATCCTTTTCTCCCACATATTCCCCCCATCCCACACTCCTCCATGTGCCTATCCAACAAACTCTTGAACCTGTCCAATGTATCTGCCTCCACCACCACCCCAGGCAGCGCATTCCTTGCACCAACCACTCTCTGGGTGGAAAAACCTCCCCCTGACATCTCCCCTGAACCTCCCACCTTAAAGCTATGCCCTCTCGTCTTGAGCATTGGTGCCCTGGGAAGGAGGCGCTGGCTGTCTACTCTATCTATTCCTCTCAATATTTTATATACCTCTATCATGTCTCCTCTCATCCTCCTCCTTTCCAGTGAATAAAGCCCTAGCACCTTAAGCCTCTCCTCATATTCCATACTCTCTAATCCAGGCAGCATCCTGGTAAATCTCCTCTGCACCTTCTCCAACACCTCCACATCCTTCCTATAATGCGGCGACCAGAACTGAACACAGTACTCTAAGTGTGGTCTAACTAGAGTTTTGTAAAGCTGCATCATCACTTCACGGCTCTTAAACTCAATCCCACGACTTATGAAAGCTAACATCCCATTGGCCTTCTTAACTGCTCTATCCACCTGTGAGGCAACTTTAACTCAGTAGTAGTCAAGGATTTTCCACCAAGAATTTTTCATGTTGGAATGGAGGTAGTCCTTCAACAGTTCCTTCTCCATTTGCATGTCCAAGTGTTTGTTGGAGTAGTTCTGACACCCATTTCATTGTCTATTGCACATTTCATTGTTGATGGGATTGTGGGGAGAATGAAATGGGTTAGGTTAAGACCAGAGTAAAAATGGGTTCTTGATGGCCAGCACAGGCTTAGTGGGCCAAAAGGCCTGTTTCCAAGCTGTATCTCTCTATAACCTTAGGTGCCCAGGTTCAATCCTGACCTTGCCGCTGTGGAGTTTGCATGTTCTCCCTGTGACTATTGAGTTGCCCGTGTCCTCTGGTTTCCTTCCCACCTCCCAAAGATGTGGCAGTAGGTTAATTGGCCAATGTTTATTACCCCTTGTGTGGATAAATACCAGAAGGAATCCACAGGAGAAGTATTGGATACACAAGGAAGTAGCAGGCTAGGTAGGACACATGGAATTGCTCTATTAGAAAGCAGGTGTGGACCTGGTGGGGTAAATGTCTTGCTTCTCCATCAGGATAAGTGTCAGTGTCAAACAAAGAGCAAGATCACAGAGAACCCAAATGTAGAACACCAGTACAAGACTGGAGTCAGGATGCTTCCTCAGAACCGAATGCAGGCAGCAACCAGGAGGAATCTTGCCTCAGGGCTCTGAGGCAGAGTCCCAACACAGAAACAGGATATCCTAGGAGAAACAACAAAATCAGGACTGCTCCAGAGTTGCCAGCTTTAAGCAGCCAGGAGACAAAATATATCCAAAGATTGACCAGTACTCTGGCAATCAGTGCTAGTGAAACCAGGGTTCTTATACTAGTCTCCTGATGGAACTCAGGTGTGTGTCATTATGCAATTAGTAGTGCATGGAAACCATGTGCTGCTCAACAAGGTACCATCAATGGGGCCAAATCGAAGACCAGCACTCAGAACCATGACACATAGAAATTAATAATTAAGAAACTCAAAGCACTGAGCTTCATAAAAAAGGCTTCTTTTATTTTTCCTGCAAGTTCATAACAGCAAATGTCAAGAAAATCCAATGTAAGGTTTGAAGTCTTTCAATTTTTTAAAATCAAGTTCACCAACACAGATGACGGCTCTCCCTATGGCCACAAGTGGAGATCCTTTGGTCAGATTAGATATTAACCTGATGTTCCATCCATCCCTGCAGGTGGTCAAGTGGTCATAAAGCATCCTGCAGCAGTATTTTGAAGAGGATTAGATATGTTCCCCAGAAAGTCTCAGCCAATATGTGCCTATCAAACAACTTCACAAGAATAGCTTACAGATGATCTGGTCACTTTCACATTGTTGTCTGTGGAACTTGCTATGCAGAACTTTGTTGCTACATTCTCTGCATTACTCTTGCAACTGCCCTGCATTTGCCTGGGCTAGTCTGATGGTATCTCCCAATCTAATGACCCCTTCCATCAAGAAAGAGAGGGGCAGCAAGTCACACTTATTTCTGATTTAGAATCAGTAGAATCATTGATTTATCTCAGCAACATTGACCCATTGCCAAACTTGATTCTGTAAAGTCTTGCACTTAGCTGTAAATCTCAGATTTATTTTCTGTGGGTGGATCATAACACCATTTCTTCACCTGCGTTGCAGCCATTGCTGTGGCTCAGCTGGTAACACGTTTGTCTCTGACTCAGAATGTTTTGAGTTCAATTCCAGCTCCAGATACTTAAATAGTCTGATGCTCTAGTGCTCTATCAAACTGGCATTGATGGTGTTGCCTTTTGGATGAGATGTTAAACTGAAGTCATAAGAATGTCCATTTGCATTATTATAAAGAACAATGTCCTTTTTATCCCTCAACAACATCACATTGAACCTGATAGTGGTAATCACATTGCTGTCTGCACAGAAATTAGCTGCCTTATAGCAGTGACCTGCCTTTAGAAAGTACTTTGTCAGCTGTAAAGTGCTTTAAGATGAAATAAAAAGTGTTTTAGAAATATAGACCTTTGGGCCTTTTAATATTGAGCTCAAGTAACATGAGTGAAACAGAGTGTGGAAGTACAGTACTATTAATAGTAACTACAATACAGTGATACTAATTGTGTTCTTTTGAGATTCTGACAAGTATGTAGAGTAACAATCTGCCTGTTAAGTAGAGAACAAACACAAGAGACTGCAGATGCTGGAAATCTGGAGCAACACACACAAAAAGCTGGAGGAACTCAGCAGGCCAGGCAGCACCTACAGAGGGAAATGGACAGTTGACGTTTCAGCTCAGTCCTGATGAAGGGTCTCAACCTGAAACATTGGCTGTCCATTTCCTGCATAGATGCTGCTTGATCTGTGGAGTCCCTCCAGCTTTCTGTGTGTTGCTGTGGTAGAGAGGGCAGTTTACCTTTCATCAACACAGAATCAACAATTGTCCCTCACTACACCTGTGTCTCATTGAGTTTCAGAGTTCACACTAGGATACAAATTTGAGAATGAGTGAAGCTACTTTATCTTGGCATCTTTGAGCTCTGCACCACGGGTAGTTAAGAAATTAACTTTAATCAATTGTTTCACTCTGGAGATCCCACAGACAGCAGAATTTCAATGTAAACCTTGTTTTATTCCCTCACCTTTTCATTTCTTGCCCCCATTGAATTCCAATTTTATCTCTTTTAGTTTCTATTAAGATCAGATAAGATTTCTTTATTAGTCACATGCGCATTGAAACACACAGTGAAGTGCATCTTTTTGCGTAGAGTGTTCTGGGGGCAGCCTGCAAGTGTCGCCACGCTTCTGGCGCCAACATAGCACGCCCACAACTTCCTAACCCGTATGTCTTTTTGGAATGTGGGAGGAAACTGGAGCACCCGGAGGAAACCCACGCAGTCACGGGGAGAACACACAAGCTCCTTACAGACAGTGGCCGGAATTGAACCCAGGTCACTGGCCCTGTAAATTGTTACGTTAACCGCTACTGTGTCTCTGTCATTTTGAGTTCTGTGAGAATTATTGCACATCTCACATAACATTTTATCTTTCTGTATTGTCCAGGATCTCAAACAGCACTCAAAATCCTTGGTTTAACTAACAATGCCCATCTAAATGGGTTTGGAAGCCAGTAGAGTGGCTGACAGCATGTCAGAGTACATATTCCAATGTGTTAGGTCACGTGTGAGTAAACCCTTTCGGGAGAAGTAGATTGTGGATTTTCTTATGTTAACTGGCGAATTACAGCAATATTAGCAAGCAGTTTGGCCACATCAAGTTAAATCAAGGTGAGTACACACAGCAACTAAGGGGGCTACAGACACCCAGGGAAAATAAGCCAGAAGTACAGAGTTCTGACAACTCCTTTCTAGCCTGCTTGTGGAAAGGACTTCACAGCATTTACTCTGGGAGATTACTATGGCAGCTATAAAGATTTGCACATCTGATCTACATTTTGGAGTTCTGATCAAACAGATCAGTGTGGGTGTTACTTGTCCTTGTTACTTTGAAGCTCAGCATAGGACAGGGGTAACTATTAATCACACAAAGACTTTCTACTTTGAATGGAATCAATTTCCTTGCATGCCCCGGGCTTTTGATGTTTCCAAGGCTTTGCTAATTCCGAAGGATGCTAATTTTACCTTGCAAATTGATGCCTGCCTAATCGGAAGAACCCATTATCAAAGGATCTTCTGCACACCTGACTGTCAACAATATTTCAATTATAGCCGCTGGAATTTATGTTTCAAATGTAGGCAGCAGGAGCAGGGAGACTGCCAGCAACAACCTGCTGCTCAGAAAGCTCCAGCTCTGCTGGAGAGGGTATCAGCAGTCTGGCATTGACCAAAACATACCATCCTGGCAGATAACAAGTCCCCAGCCAACCCAGGGTCTCAGGTGGGTCAGGGTCTTGCGAGAGGTGATCAGAGACATTTACTGTGGTGCACTTACATATGTGAGGTACTTTTAATACTGGTTGTATTGTGTGATTTCTGTTGTTATCAAAGGCAGAGATTGATGATGAAATTCATCACGACCGTCAACACCTTTGGTCAGTGGAGGGGAATCATGTCTGAAGATCAAGGCATCATACCTCACACAAAACCTATGGTCTGCCAGATAACAGTGACCCTTGCCCTTCTATTTGCTTAAGACCTGGTCTACCGACAGCAAGAATCTCAAAAAACTGGAAAAATATTACCAGCACAATCTCTGCAAAACCCTCCAAATTCACTGAAAGTACAAGTGAACAAATGTCAATGCACTCTCCCAGGTTAACATCCCCAGTATTGAGGACCTAGTCAGTTACATTGGACAGGCCATGTTAAGATAAGACATAAGATTTCTTTATTAGTCACATGTGCATCGAAACACACAGTGGAATGCATCTTTTGCGTAGAGTGCTCTTGGGGGCAGTGTCGGCTTTCGACGCCAGCATAGCATGCCCACAACTTCCTAACCTGTACGTCTTTGGAATCTGGGAGAAAACCAGAGCACCCGGAGGAATCTCACAGTCGCAGGGAGAACATACAAACTCCTTACAGACAACGGCCGGAATTGAACCGGGGCCGCTGGTGCTGTAACAGCGTTATGCTAACCGCTACACTACAGCAACACCCCAACACCATACTCCTGAAATAAGTACTCTATTCCGAGCTTGGTCATTAAAAGGGATTGCCTGATGAACAAAGAAAAGATTCAAGGATGTGCTTGAAGCTTCCTTGAAGAAATGCAACATCCCTATTGGCTCCTGGGAATCTCTGGCCCACGACCACCTATAGTGGGGAAGGAGTATTTGGAAAACTTGAGAACCGCAAGTCCATGTGTCAGGAGCATGCAGAAGTCCTATCTGGGTAACGAAAAGAGGTAACATTTCACAAGCTACATCAGCCACTAGCTGCCCCATCTATGAAAGAGTCTGCAGGTCTGTGAAGGAGAAGAAGGTTATGTGATATGTCTTATTTATATTGTTATATCCCGACACAGTCTGGTTGAATTGTGTGCAACTGTTTTCAATAAAGGATGTTCTACCTCTCTACACAATGAAAGCCCTCTGCCCTTATAAAGACCTATGTTGGACCAACTTTTTTTTCAGAAATTACCACAGCAAGATGTGTAGAGATGAGGACAGGCATGGCTGAAACTCTTACATACATAGTGCCAACATTTCTCCCCCATGCTAAGAGTTATGGTATCATCACCGAAACTCTTCAGTGCCTCTATATCCTTGTGTATGGTGTAACCAAAGAACTAGTGTAAGTTTGGCATAACCTCCTGTACAACCCCTGAAGAAATGAACCTCAGTGCTTTATTTTAAATAACATGAGGAACTTTCAACACCATCTCTCGTGATTTTTTTAGTCTATACCCCAGATTCTAATTTGCTGGCACCAGTGTTTATCATCTGTACTTATTTGGCCTTGAACTGAGTTGGCTTGGAGGGCCTTGAAGTCATAGAGTCATTCAGCACAGAAACAGGCCCTTCGGCCCAACTGGTCTATGCCGACCAAGATTCCCATCCAAGCTAGTCCCATTTGCCAGTGTTTGGCCTATAACCTTCTAATATTGGCTTTTAATTGTACTTTTGATTGGATCTTAATTGGCTTGTAACTTAATTGGCTTGCTTGTTATTGTAGCTGCCTCAACAACTTCCTCTGGCAGCTCATTCCACATACATATCACTCTTTGTGTAAAACATTTGTCCCGCAAGCTTCTATTAAATCTCTCTCTTCTCACCTTAAACCTATTCCCTCTAGTTCTTGATTCCCCAAATGTGGGAAAAATACTGAGTGCACTCACCCTATCTATGCCCCTCATGGGCCATCTACGTTTGTTAAGGATCTGGGTTCACATGCAAGCCAAAGTGGATAAGATCAGTGACTGTCTGGTCCAATAGATTTTGCAACAGTTTTGCAGTCACTATTATCAAGGCCAGTGTTTTATTGATGTAATTACTTGAATTTAAATTCTGCAGTTGCTCTAGGGGAATTTGAATTCACATTACTGGATCAATAGCCAAGGCCTCTACACGCCAGAGCCGTGATTTAATAGCACCATAAATACAATGCCATGAAAGCATTACAATATTTCAGAAACTTCAAATATGTTTGCTCAAACTAGGTTTGGGCAAAGCAACAGAAAGATTGTCCTAAAGTTGCCCAATATTTTGTCTTCAAGGTGACACGCTAGCTCAGCATTCTCTTCCTCATGACTGGACGCTTTTCTTTAGATTTAGATGTTGATTTAAACCACGTAGATGTTGGTATGATGTAACCATGAAATCAGGCATCGCGCTTGAAGCTAATAGAGTCACAGAGCAATACAGCACGGAAACAGGCCCTTCGACCCAACTGGTCCATGCCGACTAAGATACCCCATCCAAGCTCATCCCATTTGCTCGTATTTGTCCCAAAACTTTCTAAACCTTTCCTATCCACGTACCTGTCCAACTGTCTTTTGAAAGTTGTTGTTGTTCCTGTCTCAACCACTTCCTCTGGCAACTCATTCCGCATAGACACCACCCATTGTGTAAAAATGTTGCCCTCAAGTTCCTATTAAATCTTTCTCCTCTCATCTTAAACCTATGGCCTCTAGTTCCAGACTCCTAAACCCTGGGAAAAAGACTGAGTGCATTCACCCTATCTATGCCTCTCATGGTTTTATACACCTCTATGAGATCACCTCTCAGTCCCCTGCGCTCTAAGGAATAAAGTCCTAGCCTGTCCGACCTCTCCCTATAACTCTGTCCCTCAAGTCCTGGCAACATTCTTGTAAATTTCTTCTGCACTCTTTCTGGTCTAATAATACCAAAACTGAACACAATGCACAATAATCCAAGTGCAGCTTCATCTAATGGCTACAACCAGTCTGAGGGGCTAGAAAGCAGCTCATTTGGTTGTTCCCTGGACTGTCAAGAAAGAGAAACCGTCAATGGACTATCAGGAAAACAAAGTTATTTATATAGAGAACAGATGGAGTAGGCCATTCAGCCCTTTGGGTCTGTTCTACCATGACATAATTCACCTGTGCTCTGTTCCACACTTCTCCTCTTGATTTATTGCTATTCACTGGGAAATATTTTGGAAAAGCTGCAACCATTGCCCTTTTGCAGCAACACACACAAAATGCTGGAGGAACTCAGCAGGTCAGGCAGCATCTATGGAGGGAAATAAACAGTCTTTGATTTTTTTAAATATTTTTATCTGTTTATTTTCCTCCATAGATGCTGCCTGACCCGCTGAGTTCCTCCAGCATTTTGTGTGTGTCGCTCCAGATTCCAGCATCTGCAGAATCTCTTGTGTCTCCACTGTTTTTTTGATTCCGTTTTAGTGCCTTACAAGACAAGAGCTCAGGAAGGTTTGGCTACACTGCTGACTTTATTGCAATGACCATAATTGGTGAAAGCAATGTTATTTTTTGCTGCCGTACTTTGGAACATCGAGCTAAGTGGTTGTAACTCTCAGGGAGGATGCCTCCTCTTGTATAGAGAAGACCAAAGGGATGAGATCATGGGGTAGAGGTGGAGAACTTGATATTGTGTGGGGGCCAGATTAATTCAGGATAACAAATGGGAGTAAATCACTAACAAATCCAGGAGGGAATTCAGAAGAAGCTCTTCAAGTTGCAAGTGGCAAGATTGTGGATCTTGGTCCCATAGGGAGTGGTAGAGGCTAATAATGTGTAAGCAATTAAGAAGATATTGAATGAGCACACACAAGAGAGAGAGAAAGAGAGGGATGTCCTTATGGGTGAGTTTGGAAGGTGTAGGAGCAGAGTGAGAGAAAGAGAGGGATGTCCTTATGGGTGAGTTTGGAAGGTGTAGGAGCAGAGTGAGAGAAAAAGAGGGATGTCCTTATGGGTGAGTTTGGAAGGTGTAGGAGCAGAGTGTCTGGAGCAGACACACCAGCACAGAGCAGAGTGTGTTTTGTATTCAGTGTAAAACCATACCTTCTGCTTTTCATGATTCACTTCCTACCAAGCACAAAAAGAGTGAAGCTTGGAAAATGTGACCTTTTTTGACATTACACAACAGTTGCCATGGAATAATCTATCCTGGTGACAATCTACGTGAGCACAATATAATTCCATGCTGGAAGTTAAAGAGCAGGACCAAAGTAGGTTAGTCAAACATTCCTTCCCTTTCTTTCCTTTAACTGGGTAGCTTTCAAGCATAGTTCCTGATACAGGGTTTTGACCCGAAACATCAACAATTCCTTTTCTCTTTCAGATGATGCTTGACCAGCTGAGTTTCTCCAGCAGACGGTTTGTTGCTCCAGCTTTCTTACAGATGCTTTTCTTACAAAAGCAAAGTTTATGTGAAGAGAAACACACACACAAGTATGAATCCTAACTTTCCACAATACTGTCCAAACACGTTATAAGATTATTTCAAGCATCAGTGCAATGAAACCATGAAATAGCCTAATCCTTGGGCCAGAATTGGTTCAAGGGATTATTGCAAGAAGGACAAGAGAACCTCCCATTAAAATTCTCCCAGTTTCATCAAAGAGCAGCCGTGCCAATTAAGCTCTATTCTGATTTCCTGGAACCCTGGTCAGATCTTTAAGACTGTCACTCCATTCCACAGAATTAGCTGCATCAAACCTTAGTTTAATTACTGCTGGGAGTATAGAGATATGTTCAATATGTCAGGATTTAGATACAGATTACCTTAGCTTTACAACATGGGGTGCAGAGCAACTGATAGATTACCCCAGACTTAACCTGACAAATATGTGTAACTTCATAAAGATAACTTATTTAATGCAATCACTGTCACTAGAACTTTTTGGACCCTGCTTTAAATCATTACTTTGTGATTAATTTGAAGAAGTTATAGTATTTCATGATTTGACCACCGTTAACCTATTTATAATCGTTCTGGGGATTAAACAAATGATTTATAACAGTTGGTGTAAATTGGCAACATTCGCTGAATCATTAGTCATCAAATATCTTCTTTCATAACTTTTGAAACTGTCAATCTCACAGAGCAAAATAAGTGTCAGTAATTTCATCCATAAACATGCATGAGATGGAAGATTTGAAGGTGTTAAGGGAAATGGTGTAAGGGGAGATCTTTCTGCAGTTTGGGGAGTGTAAGGATTAGAGAGTGGAGTTGAAAAATTAGAGTCCAGTCATTCAGGAGTGAATGAAGCAACACTGCTACACCCTAAGAGAAGTGACACCAAGTCACTGCCTGTAAGGAGTTTGTACGTTCTCCCCTTGTCTGCGTGGGTTTCCTTCGGGTGCTCTGGTTTCCTCCCACATTCCAAAGATGTACGGGTTAGGAAGTTGTGGGCATGCTATGTTGGTGCCGAAAGCGTGGCGACACTTGCGGGCTGCCCCCAGAACACTCTGTGCAAAAAGATGCATTTCACTGTGCGTTTCGATGTACATGTGACTAATAAAAGATATCTTAAAAATATCTTGATTCCATAGCTAAGAGGTGTTGGCTAACCGGAATCCTGAAGAAATATGAAGGTACATGCACAGGGCCTTGGCACTGACAGAAATGCCAAACTTGCACATGTTTCCCTGTGGATGTTTCAGTTTCTACCACTGGTATTGGACTAAGTCAATGGTGGCATCTTCCACACAGGTCCCCTGTGGCTGCTCTTTCAGCTGGGCTCCTCATGGTAGGACAGCAGGATCCTCCACTGGTCTCCCAGCTCTTCAGTTGGGGAAACTGCCTCTGTACCTCACAAGGGGCATTGACTGACCAACTTACAGGCTTGCCCACAGCTCGCTCTACCAGCAGACACAGGGAACATAGTATGCTCAAGGTGAGTGCATGTATAGAAGAGGCTGTGACACTCACATGCACTACTTTGCACTGATCCTGTGCATCTGTCTTTGAGTATCAATGACCCATTGGGGTGGAAGTTAATTTGATAAATTGCATCCATAAAAGAATATTGTTACGAATTGCAGAATAAGAATTGCAGAGGCCTAGTTCCCAGAGTGATGTTATGGGAGTGATATCCAATATTGTGATGATATTCAGGTGCTCGATGAGATCTATCACCTTGATGATATCCCGATGTTGTCATGGTATCCATCCCTGTAGTAATATCTGGAAAAACAAAGGACTGCAGATGCTGGAATCCAGATGAAAAACACGATGATGCTGGAGAAACTCAGCAGGCCAGGCAGCATCCGTGGAGAAAAGCAGGCGGTCAACGTCTCGGTTCAGGACCCTTCTTCAGGACTGAAGATAGGAAAAGGGGAAGCCCAATATACAGGAGGGAAAAGCAGAGCAGTGATAGGTGGACAAAAGAGGGGAGGTGGGGTGAGCACAGGGTGGTGATAGGTAGATGCAAGTAAGAGAGAGTGGTCGGCAGGTGAGGGGGAGGAGGGGAGAGCAGATCCCCCAGGGGATGGGTCAAAGGTAAGGAGAGAAAGGAAAAAAGGTAGAAAAAAGAGGCTAGGAAAGGGAAGAAGAGAAGAAGCGTGGTGGGGTAATATTTGGGGCTGAAGTGTAATCACCCTAACACCACATAAGCTCATCTCTAAACTCCTGGCCCTTGGCCTTGGGGCTCCCATCTGCAACTGGCTTCTAGCCTTCCTGCCGGCAGACCTCAGTCAGTTGGAATTAGTCCGTTTCATCCACCCTGACCCTCAACACTGCTGCTCCCCAGAGTTGTATGCTCAGTCCCCTGCTCTACTCCCTGTATAGCCATAACTGTGTGGCCAGCTACAGCGCCAACTCGATCTTCATGTTTGCCGATGATGCCGCTGTTATCAGCCAGATCGACAATGATGAGACGGAGTACGGGAAAGAGGTCGCAACCCTTGTGTTATGGTGTCAGAATAACGACCTTGTCCCTAATGTTAGCGAAGCGAAAGGGCTGGTTGTTGACGGAAGGCAGCAGTGTTGGGAGGGTGGGGGGTGGGAGGTGGGAGTGTGTTAATAACCCTGCCCTCATCAACGGAGCTGCTGTAGAGAAGGTCGACAGCTTCGCGTTCCTTGGTATCCATATCATTAGAAGCCTCACCCGGTCCCTTCACACTGATTAAGAAAGCAGGTCAGCGTATTTACTTTCTTAGGCACCATGTCCACAAGGATTCTCTCAAACTTCTGCAGATGTGCTATAGAAAGTAGAAAGGACCGACGGAACCTGCAGAGAGCGGTAAACACTGCCCAGTCTGTCACAAGCTGGTCACCTCCTTCCATCCAGTCCATCTTCACCGTGCGTTGCTTCAGGAAGGCTAATGGTATCGTCAAGGATGTCTGTCACCCTGGCCATTCCCTTTTCTCTCTTCTACCTTCTGGGAGAAGATGCAGGAGCTCGAAAGCCTGGATGACCAGATACTTCCCCACTGCTGTCAGACTCCTGAACCAATCCCCTCTCTCACATCCCCTTCCCGGTGGAGCTGCTACATTCTCAGACTCTTAACTCTACCTCTTCTGTTATTGTCACCTTAGCATTTCTTTATTGCAGTACTTCAGCTTGCACTGCAGTCTTTGCACCATCCTGCTGTTTTGCATTCATTGTTGTATTTACTATTAATATGTATACCGTTTACTCTGTGAACTTCATGCAAACAAGGAATTGCTGTATGTAACAATAAACTAATCTAATGTCCAGCACTATAGTGACTTCCACTATTGGGCTGCTAACAACTGAATACAGATGGATGTTATTGTGGTCAGTTGGGAGTTCACCGAACTTAGAAGAAAGGTTACTTGCCGATTACTTGCCCTGGGCATAGGGTGCTCATTTGGTCAGTTGGTGCCAATGGATCTAAAACTAATCCAGACCGACAAGCTGAGGCAGAGTGAACAGACAGCATAGATGGCACCAAATTTTAAACACATTTATTGCCAACTATTGGACAGTCATTACCATTTTGTGGTAGAGTTATTGTCATATCGGTGTAATTATTTCCACCTTTGTTAATAACCTAATTTCTGTTAAAATATTTGGCATAGTTATTGCTTTTTAATTGTTGCTATCATTATCCATAACAGTAGGGCAGGTTTTATTGAGTGATAAAGAATGAAGTGCTAAATTTAACTGTCACTGTTCAACTGAGCTGTTGCATTTGTAACTCTTGGGGCTCAAACTAGATAAGAGCAAGAGAGATCCTGCGGAATAGTGTAGAAACACTTTCATTGATAAAGAGCGAATCTCACCCCCAGTGTTTTATGGTTTCAGTGAACAAGAGCAAAAGAGACTGATAAAACAACTTTGATTCTAAAAATCTTTGGCTGAACAACATACAAAAAACATTTTCCTTACAACTCTGAACAATCAATGGTCTGAAATTTACTTGAGTACAACAGCAAAGGTACCCAATGGGTTTCTCAGTCCTTTGAGGCAAACATTTCCATAATATGCAGGCAATCTTGAACAAACATTTCATTTCTGCCAAATGAAATGTCTGTTATTGACTTCTATGCATCTTTACATCAGTGCAAATCTACTCTTTAAGGAAGAAAATTAGATCTTGCCCTTTCACATTCCCTTCAAACAAGAAAAAAATGACAATTTTCTTTATTTGGTGAAATCTTTATCCATCTTTTAATTGATTAGATGTTCACAAAACTCTCAAATGTATTTTTTTTTCTGGTGCCTCTTTAGCAACTGTGGCAGCAGGAATTGTACTTCTCTGGCCTTTTCATGCTGCTAACCTGCTTTTAACTAACAGCAGACACAAAAAACTAATACTCTGCAGGAACTGAATGGTTAATACACTAACAAGTAAGGAAAGAGGGGGCAAATTCAGGATCATGTTAACAAAGCTACAAGGGTTAGATTTTGTGGAAAGACTAAATAAACCTGAAAGTCTCTCAGGCATGGGAGATTAAATAATGTTTTGGGGGAGATTTTACGACAATTTAATAACACAGAAAGAAACGTTATTAAATGATAGGAAGAAACTATGTGGAATACAAACTGATACAGCATCAGATATATTTAAAGCCTTCAGGTCAACTGGTAGCACAACCTGTACTGAGGCCAAACTTGGAAGTGCCCATTAAACCTAAGACTGTGGTAATAATTCCACCCAGTTAATACACACAGCTGTTTCTGAATTTGTGCAAAGGTGCCATCTTTCAGATTTACTGTTAACCATCCACCTGTCCATAACAGATCCCCTCTAAATATGCTGGAGAAGAGCAGGAGAATATTTATCCTTCGATTACAATTACCTGATCACTTTCACAGTGTTATTTGTGGGATCTTGTTAAGTCCAAATTGGTTTCATTTCAACTGTGTTGTAACACATTTCAGGACACATTCCAAATCTGCAAAATCTCTGTATAAATACAAATCTCCTTTCCTCTGGTTAATATGGGGCGGTGTTTTGATATATTTCAGAATCTTTAAGCAATTTATTAAATAGGAAGATGCATACAGTGTCTTGGAGACATGTTATTTTGAAAAAGTGTAGTGCACCTGTTAAACACTCCGTAGTTAGTAATTTAGAATAAACCTAGACACCTCAACACATCAAGAAAATAAAGATACTATTTTCATCCTGAAAAGTCATCAGGTAAAGCAGAAAAATGTGGACATCACACTGATTGCTACTTGAAGTTCAAACGTAATATTGAATGACAGAGTAACTAGAGAGGCCAAGCAGTCTCCTGCTGCTTACTTTTTAATGTCCTTGCACTAAACAAACTAGAGGCAAGATTTCCCAACAGTGGAAAGCTAGTCCTCTGAAATCCTCTCCAGGCTATGTTGATGCAGAATTACCTCACTTTTATCAACATACTTCTGAAACTGTGACAACTTAGCAGCATTTCTGACCGAATTGCAATTTTCTTTTACACACCAATTATGAACTGTTTCATGTGGATAGTCACGCACAAGGAAGTGATGAAACTTTCAGCATATCGGTCTGGGCAGGACTGGGTCTAAAAGTCCCAGAGTCACGGAGAAAGGGAGTGCACGATTCCCAAGCCTTTCCTCTCAATGTGAATAGATTATAGATTTCAGAAGATCGAGGTGATCTCATTGAAACATGAAATTCTCCTGGGGCTGATGCAGGGATATTTCCTCTTGCTGGGGGTGTCCAGCCCAGGGGGGTCACAGTCTCAAACTTAGGGTTTGTTCATTCAGGACAGAGATGAGAAAAAGATTCTTTCACCTATAGTGAAACTTTGGAATGTTTTACCAAAAGAGCATCCCAAGTATATACAATAGGTTGTTGGATAAAGACGGAATCAAAGGACATGGGGCTGGTTTTGGAAAGTAACACTGAGGTAAAAGATGAGTCACCGTCTTATTGAAGAGAGGAGCAGGCACACGTGGTTGAATGGCCTACTCCTGCTTCTATCCATTATAGAGTGTAGCGGATTCATTGCCACAAATGCTATCCAGGCCCATCACACTGGCTGCATGCAGTCACAGATGAGATATTTCCTATCATGTCTTTCATTTTGACCTGGACGGAAGAAACATCAAAAGTCAAGGAACTTGCCCTCCTGCATTGAAAAATAACACTGAATAAGAGTTCCGTTTTTACATGTGTTCCACACAGTTTCAACCAGCCACAATGACTGAAGTAAAACTTTTATTCTTGTTTGGAGGAAGACAGGGGAGGTAGGTGTGAAATGCATTTCTCTAAGACAGCTTTTGCAGTAACCTCTGGAGCATGACAGTAAAAGTTAAAGTGACATAATAAAATAAATATTGCATCCTCTTGTTTGATAAATTCATTATTTAAAGTTTTTTTAGCCATATTTGCTTCAGATGCACAATAGTTATTATTCACTGCATGCCTGCTGAAGACATAATCTCTCCCTTGAGCTGGATAACAGAAACATTTTGTCTGTGGAAAGGTTTGTAAAATACCAGATCACAATCTACAAACCCACATAATACTTCAACCTGATAACTGCATCTTCTTTATCAAAAGCTGAGTATTCTCATATTTACAACAACTTTTTCTCACAATGCAATGCATCCTTTTGTAACACTGAGGCTGCCCTGCACTGTTTGGGGTGGCATTTCTTAGACAAGATGCTAAAGTGAGGCCACATTTGTTCTCTCAGGTAGATGTTCTTCCCTGTGACCTGGTCAATATTTTTCCTTCATTCAAAATGGACATGGAATCAGAGAGTCATACAACGCAGAAACAGAACCTTTGGCCCACTATGACCATGCCAACAATTGGACTTATGTACTCTAGATCCATTTACCAGCATTTGGTCCATAGCCTACTGTGCCTTGGCGATTCAGGTGTTTCTCTAGATGCTTCTTACATGTCGTGGCCTCCACCACCTCCTCAAGCTGTGCGTTCCAGATTCCAACAACCCTCTAGATGGAAGAAAATCCTCCTCAGATCTTCATGTCTTATACTTGTGCCCTCTTGCTTTAAGCAACTCCACCTTGGGGGATAAAAAAGAATCTTACTATCTGTCCTGAGTATATCTACCCTTGCACAGTATAGTATAACACTGGATGTTATTATGTCATTGGGAACTAGTTGGCTGCTGCTTTCTTATAATACATCCAGAGGGTAGTCATGAAGTCCTGGAAATATTCTAGCACATTAGACCTATCATCCCCTTTCTTCCACAAGACCCTACTTAGCCAGACACAAGACTTGACCAACCCACATCCATGTCCATAGATCCCTTAAGGTTGCTGTGCAGGTTGATAGGGTTGTTAAGAAGGCCTATGGTGTGTTGGCCCTCATTAGTCGGGGTATTGAGTTCAAGAGCTGCCAGCTAATGTTGCAGCTCTATAAAACTCTGGTGAGACCACACTTGGAGTATTGTGTTCAGTTCTGGTCGCCTCATTATAGGAAGGATGTGGAAGCTTTAGAGAGGGTGCAGAGGAGATTTACCAGGATGCTGCCTGGATTGGAGAGCATGTTTTATGAAGATAGGTTGAGTGAGCTCGGGCTTTTCTCTGTGGAGAGAAGGAGGATGAGAAGTGAGAGAAACAAAGGACTGCAGATGCTGGAATCTGGATGAAAAACACAATGACGTTGGAGGAATTCAGCAGGCCAGGCAGCATCCATGGAGAAATTTTCTCCACGGATGCTGCCTGGCCTGCTGAGTTCCTCCAGCATCATTGTGTTTCTCGAGGATAAGAAGTGACTTGATAGAGGTGTACGAGATGATGAGGCTTAGATCGAGTGGACAGTCAGAAACTTTTTTCCAGGGCGAAAGTGGCTCACCCAAGGGGGCATGATTTTAAAGTGATTGGAGGAAGGTACAGAAGGCATGTCAGAGGCAAGTTTTTTACACAGAGAGTAGTGGGTGTGTGGAACACACTGCCGGCAGAGGTGGTGGAGGCAGATACATTAGGGACGTTTAAGAAACTCTTAGATAGACACATGAATGATAGAAAAATGGAGGGGCTATATGGGAGGGAAGGGTTAGATAGATCTTAGAGAAGGATAAAATGTTGGCACAACATTGTGGGCTGAAGGACCTGTACTGTGCTGTAATGTTCTATGTAATCCCAGTTGACATTAATTGAACTGCTTTGCATCTTAAGGTGATTCTTAAGACAGAAAGACCTGGTGGTATCCATTTCCTTTCAAAGTGGAGATAGCCTTTGGCTCTGAGGGAGCAGATTCCTCCATAGCCAGGTCCTATTGAAACATATAAGTCTGAAGGACCTGACAGCAAACAGGATTCTTGCTGATCCTCCAGAACTAGGAGATATGGTTTCAGAATAAGGAGTTGCCCATTTAAGATGGAGAAGAATCGTAATTTCTTCTGGAGGGTCGCGAAACTGTGGATTTCTTAAATCCCGAGAGCTGTGAAGGCTGAGCCATCTTCAACGCTGGAATAGACAGACCTTTGGTTTAAAGGAGACTCAAGATGGATCGGGCAGGAAAGTGGAGCTGAGGTCAAGATCAGGTCAGCCGTGATTGCAATGGATTGCGGAGAAGGTTCAAGAGGCCACATCTGGCCAACTCCTGCTTCAACAAACAATCTGATGAAGGAGCTCAACCAGTCGAGCAGGATCTGTGGGGGGAAAATGAATTGCTTTCTCCTCCCCTCCCCCCCACAGATGCTGCTCGACTCATTTTCCTCCAGAAGATTACTTGTTGCTCAAGGTTCCAGCATCAGCAGTCTCATGTGTCTCCAACTCCTGCTCTTGTTTATTATAGTCTTATGTTATGCTATCAGTCTTGCAGGATGCCCGAACACTCTTCTCATCCAGGCCAGACCCAGTTTAATTGCCCTCAGCTCAGCTGTGTTGCCATGGTACCAAACAGCAGACCAAGAACAGAACAGGGACAGTAGTAAACTATAGAAGGTTACCAACACTTTCGGACATGCTATGGCTTTAGAAGGCAGAATAGAAAGCGACTTTTTTTTAACAATACCTGAAACTGAAATAGTAACAAAGAACGCTGGAGACATTCAGCAGGTCAGGCAGCATCTGTGGAGAGAGAAACAAGAGTTAATGTTTCAGGTTGATGACACGGTATGTGAAACTGCCTTATTAAAGGCATTTTACTAAACCCTGCAATACCCGCCCAAACCTCCCTGAGTCAATTTACATTCCACTAAAATCTTTTCAAATTGCCTCAAAACCTCTTGGGATTTTTTTTTATTTTGATTGCTGACATTATTCTCTTTTGATCTTCTGCAAGATTCCTTAAAAGTTCGCTTTCAAAAGCTTTGTGAAGTTACTTGCTCGACAGCGTTTGTTGTTAAAATCTTCCCGATCTCTTTTGCCATCTCTCAAGAGTTGCTCTTTGTAAAACGATTCCATTTATCCGAATAAGATGAAGGTTTGACGGTGGCAGACAGCTTCCAATGTTTGGTTTTCCTGGTTTTTCATTTCTGCTGACCTTCAGAAGGCCAAATAAGGAAAATAAACTCCGACAATATCCACATAAGGTGAAAAACAAGAGGGAATAAAGGAAATGAAAAATTAACTCCCTTACAGAAGTAAGGGTGATAATAACATGAGAGGCCAGTGATGTGTAATAGAGTCATAGAGAGATACAGCATGGAAACAGGCCCTTCAGCTCATCGAATCTACACATCCTACATTAATTCAATTATGGAGACACAAGAGAGACTGCAGATGCTGGAAATCTGGAGCAACACATGAAACACTGGATGAAATCAATGGGTCAGGCAGCATCTGTGGAAGGAAATGGACAGTCAACGTTTCAGGTCGAGACCCTTCATCAGGACTGGAAAGAAAGAGGGCCCAGTATAAAAGGGTGGAGGGAAGGGGCGGAGAAAAGAGCTGGCAGGTGATCGGCGGATCCAGGTGAGGGGAGTGATCGGCAGGTGAGGGAGGGGGGGGAGAGCGGGAATGATGCCAGAAGCCAGGAGGTGAGAGGTGGAAGTGACAAAGGGCTGAGGAAGATGGAATCTGATGGGAGAGGACAGTGGACCATGGAATACAGGGAAGGAGGTGGGGAGGGGAAGCAGAGGGAGGAGGGGGAGGCGAATGAGAAGAGGTGACGGGGCCACTGGATAAGGGAAAACAAAGGGAGGTAGTTACCGGAAATTAGAGAAATCGATCTTCATGCCATTTATTCACTCCTGCTTCTCATCAACTACCCCCAGATTCCACTACTCACTTACACATCAGGAGCAATTTACAGCGGCTAATTAACCCACACACCTGCACATCCTTGGGTTATGTGCGAGGAAAGCGGAACACCCAGAGGAAACCCACATGGTCACAGGGAGAACACGAGTGGGGAGGTCAGGATTGAACTTGGGTCTCTTGATTGGTGAGGCAGCTGTTCTACCAGCTAAAGCAGTGTGCTGTCCACTGTCTAACTTCTAGTTATGACAGACATTTTATTTTCTTTGTTGATGTACTCTCCGTATCTTATGGCCAGATTATCCGCGCAGCTGATTTCAGATGCGTTGAGTGTTATCTGGCGGAAACCATTACACAGGATGTGAATAATTGGTTGTCATCTGTCAGATACCACCCACAGTGCAATGTCAAAGGTGTTGTCTTTTGGTTGAGATGTTAAACAAGAGTAAACCTCCCCTGTCTGTTACAGGATTCAATGGCACTATTCAGAAGAAGAGTGAGATGTCCCACATATTTTTCTCTTACCTCACACAGCTTTCTGATCATGGCTATGTTTTTATCTGTGGGAGCTTGCAAAATCAGAATCAGATTTATTATCGCTGACGTATGACGTGAAATTTGTTGCTTTGCGGCAGCAGTACAGTGCAATGACATAAGATTACTAGAACTTACAAAAATAAATAAATAGTGCAAACAAAGGAATAATGAGGTAGTGTTCATGGGTTAATGGATCATTTGGAAATCTGATAGTGGAGGGGAAGAAGCTGTTCCTGAATTGTTGAGTGTGGGTCTTCAGGTTCCTGTACCTCCTCCCCGATGGTACTAATGAGAAGAGGGCATGTCCCGGGTGGTGAGGGTCTCTAATGACAGATGCCGCTTTCTTGAGACACCAGCCCTTGAGGTGTCTCAGGAAAGGGTTGTGCCCATGATGGAGCTGACTGAGTCTACAACCCTTTGCAGCCTCTGTACATTGGAGGCTCTGTACCAGGTCGTGATGCAACTAATCAGGATGGTCTCCATCATACATCTGTAGAAATTTGTAAGAGTCTGTGTACAAAGTGCTGTGTACAAATTAGTGGCCATGTTTCCTACATCACACCTGTGACTACTATTTGATGTAAGTTTACTTAAGATAAAGTGGTAGCATCATAAAAATGTTGATTTTTGTTATCTTCTGATTTCTCTCCACTCCTTGAATTTTGACCTTCTTCTCCAAACTTATTCCATCTAGCATTGCTGGCATGTCTTCAGGTGTCTGGACCCTGAGCTCTGGAATTCCTACTCTAAATCTTCATCAATCACTCTCTCTCCTTTGTTAAGACACTCTTCAAATCGTACCTCCAGAAATCTCTTCTGACGATCTGTGTCAAATGTTGACGCAAGAAATTCTGCAGATCTGGAGCAACGCATGCAAAACACTGGAGAAACTCAGCAGGTCAGGCAGCATCTATGGAGGGAAATGAACAGTCAACGTTTTGTTTTGCTAACTCTCTTGTGAAGAACTTTATTCTTCAAAGGTGCTACATGAATGTAGATTAACGTTATTGAATGTGCAGATGAAGGAGCCAAATGAGTAGGAACCTGGGTATTTGGATGAAGATGACACCAATTAAACTTCAAAACAACTAACGGATTGATTGGAAGAACATATCTCATTATCTTGCTTGTCTTTTTTCACATTTTTTAGGGCCAGCAACAAATCATACATATCGTTACGGTGACTGCAGTAAAGACAAAGTTCACAGGGAGTCCAGGTGTTTTGAAACTATGAAAAAATATGGCAGTTTATCAAAAAGTTCTTGAGGTGTTTAATGACTTCCTTTTCTTAGAAGCACAGTCTAATTATTTCCTTTTGAAAGACTCTGATAAACCTTCCTGGAAAAGCAGTGTTTATTAATGTTGATTGAATAGCAGCACCTCCTGCAGATTTTTAAGAAGCTTTTTGTCACACAGAGTTCCTGCTTGTGGTAGACGTTCTCAGTGAATACATCTATTGCCCATAACGGCATGTGGTAGCAATTATCTGTCTATGTGAGCAAAGGGTTAGAAATTAAATTACTGCAGATTCTGACCCCTACAGTGAGTATAATTGAGTGTCTTTGTGGCTTCCTTCATCTTTACTATTTAAAACAAGCTAAATAATAAGAGTGCTGTGCTAGAAAGAGACTTGAATGTATACAGATTCAGTGGAACATTTTCTCTCGACTGCCAATTTTCTGTTTGCGGGTATATTAAATTTGACTCTGCTCTGGGGATTCCAGACCATGTTCATTCAGGGAACAGGTCTTAAGATATCTGAGAAAGGTGGAAGGGTTGATTAAGACTTTATAAGAAGAGGCATACAATTATCATGGGAATAGACAATCTGCAGGTAGCGTAGGCAACAGAGACTCAGGCTGTTGACTGAATAAATGGGTCAAGGCAAAGTCAACAAAGGTGGACAAAAATAAGTGATTAGTAAGAGCTTTCCTAGTCCCGATGGAAGTCCTATCAGTGAGCACTCTGCACTATTTAACAAGCCAACCCAGGAGCAAAACAACTGGCTGTATTTGATAGCCTAAATTTATGCTGTGTGGCTAACATTAGTCATGTCATGTCATGCAGTAACATCAAATCAATCTTCTGCTGGCCAAGGATAATATTTCTTGATGCAAATAAAGTGTAAACTCCACTGCTGAGTTAATCTGTGATAGGTTTCAGTGACTTTAGAGACAAGACAGAGTTTATTAATTCACCCTTTATTGCAAGCACGAAACGGGAAATGTAGTAGCTGCTGAATGTTGTACTTTCTTTCTGAAATTTGGTCCCATTTAATTTAGCACTACTGACAAGACACAGCTCCTCAAGCCTGCCCTGCTGTTCACTATGAACGTGGCAGATCTCTGGTGGCTGACTGTGGTGGACAATTCCTCTTCCCCCCCCCACAGTGACTGCTCAACCCGTGGAGTTCCTCCAACAGATTGTTTGTTGCTCCAGGTTCCAGTATCTGCAGTCTCTGGTGTCTCCATCATCATGCTGGTCTCAACTCCTCTTCTGCAACTGTTCCTAATCACCTATTATTCCTCAAACTTTCAGATATTTACCTATCCATCTCCTTATCTATCAAGGTAAGAATGGGAGGAAGAGTGAGTGTTTGAGGAGCTGCTGTTGGAGAAAGTGAAATGGGCAACAGACCTGGACCACATCCAGGCACAGGCAATATTTAAATTGAAATGTGACTGGTTGCATCATGATCTGGTCTCACAATTTGAGGAACGTACGAAGCTGCAGAGAGTAGTGGACTCTGCCCAATACATCACGGGGACATCCCTCCCCACCGTCGGTGGTATCTACAGGAGGTGTTGCCTCAAGAAGGCAACATCTGTCATCAAAGATCCCCACCATTCGGGCCATGCCATCTTCTCGCAGCTACTATTGGGCAGGAGGTACAGAAGCCTGAAGTCCCACACCACCAGGTTCAAGATCAGCTACTTCCCTTCAACCATTCGGTTCTTGAACCAAGCGGTACAACCCGAATCACTACCTCGGTATAGCAACACTACAACCACTTTGCACTACAATGGACTATTTTATTCTAATTGTGTTCTTTCTTGTATAATTTTGTATAATCAATGTCTAATTTATGTTTTTCTTGTGGATGTTGTGTATCTGATGCTATGTGTCTGTGATTTTGCTGCAAGTAAGATTTTCATTGCACCTGTGCAGACATGTACTTGTGCATATGACAATAAACTTGACTTTGACTTTGAACTTTGACTTTGGACTTTGACTTCAAAGTGGTGAGTTACATGTACATCACACAAAGACAAGGCTATGTCCTCTCCTACAAGAGACAGTCCAGCCACCTTCCCTTGCTATTCAATGATGTCACAATATAGATAGGAAAGGCAGTGTAGTTCTAAGTGGTGTGCAGGGACAGAGAGACTGGGACACAAGCGTATCAATCTTTGGAAGTGGTGGGAGGTGATAAAGGAGCATTTAGAAAAAGCATAAGGGGTCCTGAACTTAATAAGCCGAGGCACAGAGTACAAAGCTTGAACCATGATAATATTATAACTTCAGCCCGATGCTCCTGATCTTCAGTCACCCAGTGCAGAGGGGGCAGGGTGGGTCAGTCTGAGGATCTCCTGGTCGGTTTGCTCCTGGGCCTGCCCAGGGTGGCCATTCACGGGTCCAGGCAGTGGGCAGTCGAGGGCTTTGCCCAAGCCTTCTGGTGTTTCATCCATGCCCGTGTTTCCCTGGAGAAGGAGCAGGCAGTATCCACGGGTACATCGGGGGCCTTCCAGGACTGGTGGCTCACACAGGCGCTCAGGGGCATTCTGGTGGAAGCAACTGTGTTGTAATTTGAAGCTGTTGACTGTAAATAGTGTGTATCATGGAATACTGAGATATTGTGGCAACATGATACTATAATCACTGAATAAACCTTCTTTGGAAAAGGAAAGAAAAGAGAAACATAATTCTGCATGTCACCTTTGATCAGAAGTTTAACTGGACCTGATGCATGAATGTACTGATAGCAACAGTGGGCTGTAATCTGGTTAATCTGTGGTCAGTCACTCACCCAATGATATCCAAAAGACTTGCCGATAACGAAAAGGGATAAGTTTTGGAATACTTTTACTTGGATGAGTGCAGCTTCAACAACACCTCAAGAAACTTGAGAACGATGACCATTGAGAGAGAAAACAAAATGTAATAAAATGGGATTAATGTAAAATGGGTGCTTGATGGTCAGTGCACACTTAGTTACTGGACTCAATGTCCTAGACATGAACTGTTGATCAGCAACTGTTGGTTTCCATCACAGCAAAGAAGGCAGGGAATTTCATTTCAAATGGCCAAGAAAGGAATTCTCCTCTGATTCCCTGGCCTGGCCATGTGTGACACCTGAGTTATTAGTGTGTCCTAGACTCAGCGTCACACATCATGGAAACAGGCCATTCAGCTCATTGAGTCTGCACTGACCAACAAGCAGCTATTTACACTAAGCCTAGACTAATCCAAGTTTATTTTTCCCACACTCCCATCAACTCCCCTCACATTCACCTGCACTCCAGGGCCAATTTAAAGTGACCAGTTAACCCACCAATCTGCACCTCTTTGGGGCACGGGATGAAACCAGTGCACCCAAAGGAAACTCACGTAGTCACAAGGAGAACCAGCAGTGCCCTGTGCCATTCGACAATGATTGAGGGAAGGGAGATGATTAGGAATGAACATACTGGTCTTTTACATCTTACAAACAAATAAGTGTCCTTGCTGCATTATGGCTTGTACGTGTGTGAATCAACAAGTATCACATTCCTCCTTCATCTCTCTTGCTTTGTAAATGATGTGTAATAAAGAGTTGCTTGTTGTTCCCTGGAGTGGGACTTGAACCAACAAATTATGAGAAGATTATGAGAAGAACTTCAAGTTCCCAAGAGTGAACATCACCAACAGCCTGTCCTGGTCTAATCACATAGAAGCCACAGCCAAGAAAGCTCACCAGCGCCTCTACTTCCTCAGGAGGCTAAAGAAATTTGTCACTTCCCCTTTGACCTTCACCAACTTTTATCAATGCACCATAGAAAGCATCCTATCTGGGCGCATCACAGCTTATTATGGCAACTGCTCTGCCCATGACTGCAAGAAACTGCATAGTTGTGGACACAGCTCAGCACATCATGGAAACCAGCTTACCCTCCATGGACTCTGTCCACACTTCTTGCTGCCTTGGGAAAGCAGACAATGTAATCAAAGACCGTACTCACTCCAGACATTCTCTCTTCTCCCCCCTCCCATCTGGCAGAAGATACAAAAGCCTGAAAGCACGTACCACCAGGTTCAAGGGCAGCTTCTATCCCACTGTTATAAGACCATTGAATGGTTCCTTTGTACGATAAGATGGACTCTTGACCTCACAATCTACTTCATCATATCCTTGCACCTTATTGTTTGCCTGCACTGCACTTTCTCTGTAACTGTAACACTACATTCTACATTCTGGTATTGCTATTCCCATGTATTACCTCGATGTACTAATGTGATGAAATGATCTGTATGGATGGCATGCAAAGCAAAGTTTTTCACTGTGTCTCAGTACATGTGATAATAATAAACCAATTTACCAATTACCAAGATTAGGGGTTTCAAAAGGTAATGGGAGCAAAATGTCACCAACGTTTATTGCCTTCTTGTTCTTTTCATGTTTCTCTCTGACTCACAGCAGTGTTTGTGTGAAAGAGAAAGGCCCAGGCTGACAACTCACCCCTGTGCTTCAATGACACCATTGTGCAGAGAGTCAGCTGTTGTAAATTCTTGGGAATACATATAGCAGACGACCTGCCCTGGTCAACCAACATCTCCTCCCTCGCCAAGAAGGCACAGCAGCGTCTTCACTTCCTACAGTGGCTGAAGAGACCAAACCTACCCTCCCCCACCCTCACCACATTCTACAGGGGTACCATCGAGAGTGTCCTGACCAGCTGCATCTCTGCCTGGTACGGTAACTGTAAATCTCTGACCGTAAGTCTTTGCAGAGAATTGCGAGTACAGCGGGAAGGATCATTGGAGTACCTCTTCCCTCCATCCTGGACATCTACAACACACGATGCACCCACAAGGTCTGCAGAATCATAGATGACCCCTCTCATCCCTCCCACGACCTATTTGTCCCACTGCCGTCTGGCAAGTGGCACAGGAGCATCCGGGCCAGAACTACTAGAATGTACAACAGTTTTTTCCCCCAGGCTGTCAGGCTCCTGAATACCCTGGAGGTAGTTTCAGACAAATGCCTCATCAAAAACCCTGGTTTGCACAACGGCGCATAAAAATTTTGGCCGCTGCTGAACATGTTTGTACATTTAGTGCAAAACACTGAGTTCTGTATTTTCTTCGTCCAGCTCGGTTTTGCACTAACCCTGCACTAATTTTGTATTCTGTACATACCGTTTTTTGCACGATTTGTACTTGCAAATTTTTTTTGTCTGCGTTTATTGTATGTCCTCTGTTCCATGTATGTCCTCTGTTGTGTGAGTCTGGGGGAAACAACGTTTCATTCCTCCGTGTGTTTTTATAGCATATGGGGGAATGACAATAAAGTATAACTTGACTTGACTTGACTTGACTTGACTTGACTTGACTTGACTTGAATTCCTCACCTGGGATATGACCGAAAACCTTAAAACAGTGGGGGTGGTGGGAGGAGTTGACAGGGCAGTTAAAGGACAAACTCCCATCAGGTCATTTCACAGTGAAACCTCACCCCATCAGGTGCTGGCCTTGGCACCCTTATTCTCTGCAGCAGGAGAAATCTTCCTCAAGTCCTGTTGCCAAGGTCCGAGATGGAAATCCATCTGCATGGTCCAATGAAAGAGCGGAACACTGTCCAAGGTGACCAGGATGTCACTTAAGGTGACATTAAGTGCTGATTGCTCTGTGAGCATGACAAGAAGGGCCCCACGACAAACACCATCCACCCCTCAAACATCACCACACTGTAATGGCAGGCACGGTAGTGTAGCGGTTAGCGTAACGCTTTACAGCGCCAGTGACCCAGGTTCAATTCCGGCCGCTGTCTGTGAGGAGTTAGTACGTTCTCCCCGTGTCTGCGTGGGTTTCCTCCGGGTGCTCCAGTTTCCTCCCACATTCCAAAGACGTACTGGTTTGGAAGTTGTGGGCATGCTATGTTGGCGCTGGAAGCGTGGCGACACTTGTGGGCTGCCCCCAAAGAACTCTGTGCAAAAGATGCATTTCACTGTGTGTTTCGATGTACATCTGACTATTAAAGAAATCTTTTCTTATCTTATCTTAATCTAGTCATCAGGTTTCAGGGATCTTGCCTTGCAGAAATTGGCTGATGTTGTGCACTATATCACAACAATGCTACATGTCAAAAAGCACTCCAATGGCAATGCAGCAAAGATGATGAAACATGTATGGATAATGCAAAGCTTTTAAGGTAATTGAAGGTAGCAGGCAAAGTAAGTCGGCTGCAGCAACAATAAAGTCAAGGTGTGAGATGCATGGTGATAAGTACCAAGTAAAGTGTCCTGTATTTGATGCCCTGTCAAATTCAACATTGAGGCACTAGCAACGTACTATGCACTGTCCTACCCTAAGTGTGGTAATCATTTTTGTTGGGTTTTGGATGTCGTAATAACTGCATCAACACAGATACAGGTGTTTCAGGAGTGGGGTAGCATACGGGCTTCTCAAGAGCAAGGGATAGGCAATAAATGCTGGCCTTAGCAGCATCAGAAAAATTACAGTGCCTGAATCAGACAGAGCAATGTTGTCTCTCAGATGCCGTGAAGATGTTTCCCATGTAGGGATGTGTAGAACCAGGAGGCATAGTTTCAGAAAAGGTTGTTTCCCATTTCAAAGGGAGATGAAAAGGAAATTCTTCTCTCAGACAGTCACAAGTCTTTGGAACAGTCTACCTGGAAAGCTGTGGTGGAAGAGTCCTTAAATATGCCTGCAGGTGAGGTAAACAGACTTCTGGTCTGTGCTGGAGTCAAGGGAGATGCGGAACAGGCTGGAAAGTGGAGCTGAAGCCGGGGCAGATACTGCATGACGAATGTCCCACTCTTGCTCCTAATTCTCATGGAGACACAAGAGACACTTCAGATGCTGGAAATCTGGAGCAACACACAACGTGCTGAAGGAACTCAACGGGTCAGGCAGCATCTATGGAGGGAAATGGACAGTCAACGTTATGGGTCAAGACCCTTCTTTTCTCGACTTATAACGTAGACTGTCCATTTCCCTCTGTGGTTGCTGTCTGACCCGCTGAGTTCCTCCAGCACTTTGTGTGTTGTTCCAGATTCTTATGTTCTTTTTGCTCAGCTGGAGAATTTTACTCCATTCAACCAATTATGTAATTATTTGTATATTATCAACAGTCAAAAGGTTTAATAACACTTGCAGGAAAGAGCTGACACTGTTGTAGGTTAATAATGAGCATTGATCTTTCTGAATAATATTCCAGCAAAACTATTGCAGAGTCTGGATGATCCACTGAGATTCTACCACTGTGAGATACAACACAAATCCCACTTGAGACATGATCTTAAGACTGGAGTTTGAAAGCCATAAGTCAGACTGAGATTTAGACTGCATTCCATCATGTTTCCTACTTACAATGAAAGCTGTGTCAATTTAATGTAATTGGTAGATTAATCGGTGGGTGTATTTCAGAATGATTTTTCTAAAACCTCAGCTGTCCAAGGTGTTTGATTACCTCCATGAAATACAAAGTGTGAGATAGATTTTATCAATCAGTATCCCTGGCATGCGGCTTTGCACAACGGGAATGTATCAATAGATTGAAACTGCAGAATGATCTATCTGAATTCCTAGTATAGACCTTCCAAGTGCAAAGCACCGCACAGTGCAAATGTTCCAATTAATAAAATGTGCAAATTAATTCACTGTATGGGAAATCACACCTTGTTAAGAGGGTGCCTTATTCTGGGCAATGTGCTGTCATGGTATGTATCCCTCCCCACCATCAAAAGTAGCTACATAAGGCACTGCCTCAAGAAGGAAACATCTATCATCAAAGATCCCCACCATGCCATCTTCTCGCAGCTACCATCGGGCAGGAGGTACAGAAGCCTGAAGTCCCACACCACCGGGTTCAGGAACAGCTACTTCCCTTCAACCATTCAGTTCTTGAACCAACCTGCACAACCCTAATCACTACCTCAGTACAACACTATAACCACTTTGCACTACAATGGACTTTTTTTTGCTCTAATTGTTTTCTTTCTGGTATGATTTTGTATAATTTATCATTAATTTACGCTTTTCTTGTGAATGTTGCGTATCTGATGCTATGTGCCTGTGATGCTGCTGCAAGCAAGTTTTTCATTTCACCTGTGCACACATGGACTTGTGCCTATGACAATAAATTTGACTTTGACTTTAATGATTTATTATGTGGGATGTAATGTTCTGATCTTCCCGTTCTATTGTCCCTGAACTCTGGATTATCGGAAACTGTTCCTACCCGCGTCCTAACTCATACAGAGTCCTGTTCACCTGTCACTCCTGTGCCCGCTGATTGAATCTGGCTCCTGATTAAGTAACAGAATAATCTTAAAACAATAAAAAAACAGAAATTTCTGGAAACACTTGCTATCTGTGGAATGAGAAACAGAATTAACATACCAGGTCATAGACACTGGTTTTATAGTCTTAAGTGGCCTTCCACTGAGGTATGGTGGTGAAGCAATTAGTTTACAGGACCAGTCGACAGAATACTGGCAAAGGGTCTCCAACCTGAGCAATGCACAAAGCGCTGGAGGAACTCAGCAGATCAGGCAGCATCCACGGAAGGAGATGGATGACCATTCCTCCAGCGTGTTGCGTGTTGCTCCAGATTTCCAACATCTGCGGTCTTTCTTGTGTCTCCCACTTGAAACTTTCACACTGCTTCCCTCTCCGCAGATGCCACCTAACCTGCTGAGTGTTTCCGTCATTTTCTGTTTATATTTCAGATTTCCAGCATCGGCAATGTTTGTTGATTATCAGTCTTAAAATCTCATCCTTGTTTATTCAATTCCCCATATTATCACCTCTCCCCCTCTCAGTAATTTTCTCCATCTCTAAAACCCTCCGATATATCTGTTTCTCCAATTTCGGCCTCTTATTCATCCACCATTAAGCTCCTTTGTCCCTACTGCTCACCTCCAAATACTTAGGAACCTAACAGGCTCCTTGAAATCTTGTTCTGTACTTCACTACTCTGACGTGCCTCAGCGTAAATCTGTGACAACACGCCTCAGAAGTTCCCTGCGGCATTTTGTTACATCAGGGGTACTATATAAATGCATGTTATTGTAAATGTTTTATTTTTATGGGTTGTAATGATTTATAATAAATATGAAACACTGAAATTGAATCAGTAATTCCTGGGAAAATCTGTCATCAACAGATATCTAAAGGAATATATCAGCTCCACACATCCCCACAGAAATCAGCAATCTGTCCTAATTAGCGAAGGAGAAGGTGTGAAATGCCTTTGTGTATTGGAGTAAATCTATGTTTTATATGTGCTGTAATTACTGTAATTCACTTATATTACTGGAGCAGTTGCTAATGTTTTGACCACTTTCCTAAAGTTTCTCTGGGGAACAGATTGTTTTCAGAAGCATTCATACACAGATCTGCAGTAACAGTTTTCAGCTTTGTTGAGCACAGACTAAATGTGAATGCTGGAGTTTTCTCATGTTTGCCTTTGAGTGTTCATTGTGTTAACAAGACAGAGCACAGTGATCAAAAAGTCAAGCAGAACAAAAACCTAAGGAAATAATTTCAGTCCTGTTTATCTTTTCCCTTTCCAAACGTGGCTAATTCACTGATTACAGAATCAAATTAATACAATATTACAGTACTTCATGATTCACACTATTGACAGTTTCAAATTATAACAGGGTCACCACTATCCAGAACTCACTCGAGCCCCTGCGGCGCCCATCTGTCCCAGAAATCCCCCATTGTACCCCTGGATATGCTTGCTCCTTCTCTGGACTTAACCCCGGGAGAGGGGCAGGCTATCACCTCAGGCAGAACCCACAACTGCCCACCGCCTGGATCCGTGATTGGCCACCTTGGCCAAGCCCAGAAGCAAACCGACCAGAAGAACATCAATCCTGTTTGGATCTCGGGACTTCTGCAGGATCGGTAGTCCTGGTCTTGGGGCGGGTGAGGGTTGTTCACAATACTGCATCCTTCATAACCTCTGGATTCCGTAATGTGTTTTAGAGTCATGCAGCTCAGAAACCGGCCCTTTGGTCCATCAAGGTTACACTGACAATCACTTACCGTAAGATACAGTGAAAAGCTTTTATTTGCCTACTGTTGGATTACTGAAAATCTACTGAAAATTTACAGATAAACAGGTGGTTATACAAGCATAAAGAAAGTTAAACTATAGGAAAAATAACAATTTAAGTGGCAATTTAGGCCCTAACCCAACAATACCATCCAGACAGATCATTTCATACATATGTTCATTGAGGTAGTACAAAAAGAAAACAATAACAGAATGTGGAACATAGTGCTGCAGTTACAGAGAAAATGCAGTGCAGGTACACAAATCAAATGGAAAAGCCATGATGAAGAAGATTGGGAGATAAAGAGTTCATCTTTTAGTATATAAGAGGTTCACTCCGGAGTCTGATAACAGTGGGATAGAAACTGTCCTGAATCTAGTAATGCTGAGAAGAGAGAATGACCAAGATGGGAGGCGTCCTTGATTATGTTGGCTGCTTTCCTCAGGCATCAGGAAGTGTAGACGGAGTCATTGGAGGGGAGCTTGGTTTGTGTGATGGACTGGGCTGTGTTCACAACTCTCTGCAATTTCTTGCAGTCTTGGACAGAGCAGTTGCCTTACTAAGCTGTGATGCATCTGGATGGGATGGTTTCTATGGAAGTAGGACCTTCACTCCACCAAGTCTGTGTCCATAAGGCCATAAGCTATAGAAGCAAAATTAGGCTATTTGGCCCATCACATTACTCCACCATTCAATCATGGCTGATATTTCTTTCAAACTTATTCTCCTGATTTCTCCCATAATCTGCAACCCCCTTACCAATCAAGAACCTATCTGTCTCTGCCTTAAATACACCCAATGACTTGGCCTCCACAGTCCTTTGTGGCAATGAATTCCACAGATTCACCGGCCTCTGGCTGAAGAAATTCCTCCTCATCTCAGGTTTTAAAGGGACGTCCCTTTATTCTGAAGCTGTGCCCTCAGATCCTGGACTCTCCTACTGATGGAAACATCCTCCCCACATCCAACTGACCATCAAGCACCCACTAACGCTAACCCCACGTCTTTATTCACCTCACGTTTCTGTCACCACTTACCTACACACTAGGGGCAATTTACTGACCAATCTGCACATCCAGAAGAAACCCGCAAGGTCACAGGGAGAACATGCAAACTCCACACAGTCAGGAGGTCAGGACTGAGCAGCACACACAAAATGTTGGAGGAACTCAGCAGGTCAGGATGCATCTAACCCTACCTGCTGATGCTGCTTGACCTGCTGAGTTCCTCCAGCATTTTGTGTGTGTTGCTCCAGATTTCCAGCATCTGCAGTCCCTCTTGTGTCTCAGGTCAGGATTGAACCCAGGTCACACTGGAACTGTGAGGCAGCAGCTCCACCAGCTGCGCCACTGGGCTGCCAAATGTGTTATAAAATTAAACTTTTGTTCCATAGTTAAACAACACTGAATCTGATTAGAATAGTAGATATTGCTGTTTACATACCCAGAGGTTTTAGCTGTTCTGCAGAAATTTAATCATTCTCAGTATTGCCATTGCAAAAGTTACAATAGTTTTTTTAAGTGCATTAAGGCAGAAGGGCTCAGGATCAGAAGCTCAGAATCAGATTTATTATCACTGACTTCAATGTCATGAAAGTTGTTGTTTTGTGGCAGCAGTGCAGTGCAAAGACATAAAGTTACTATAAATTACAGAAGTAAATAAATAGAGCAAAAAAAAGGAATAATGAGGTGGTGCTTGTGGGTTTGTGGACTGTTCAGAAATCTGACGGCGGAGGGGAAGAAGCTGTTTCTGAATCATTGAGTGTGGGTCTTCAGGCTCTTGTACCTCTTCCCCGATGGTAGTAATGAGAAGAGCGCATGTCCCAGGTCCTTAGTGATGGATGCTGCCTTCTTGTGGCAGGATGAATGGCAAATTGAAAAAAAAAGAAAAACATGGATTTCTGGTCTCCTGCACAACCTCTGGACATGCAGGGCGTTATAGGGCCAATTCAATATTTGCAAATAAAAATCTTGCAGATGCTGGAAATCTGAAACAGAAACAGAAAATGCTGGAAACACTCAGCAGGTCAGACAGCGTCTGTGGAGAGAGACATGGAGTGAATGCTTCAGGTCACTTCTCCAGAACTGGGAAAAGATTAAAAAAAGGATTATTTTAAGCTGCAGAAAAGGCAGGAGGTTTGGATAGGACAATGGAAGTATCTGTGGTAGGGTGAGACCCAAGTTAAATGGGTAAATAGGGCAGTTATCGCGTGGTTATGCATCTTTGTGTGTGTTATGTGTTGCTAATAGCAGGGCTGTGGGACATGCCCAGCAGATCAGGCTGTACAAATGGAGAGAGAAAAACTGAGACAAAATTACAGATGAATACTTATGAAGCACCGTTCCTGTTGATAATGTAGGAAGAGCACCAGCAACTGGTGAACAGCAAGATCCCACTAATGACATGATGGTAGTAATTGGAAAACCTCAGTGACGTTGAATGGGCAATAAACATTCAGCAGGACACCAGAAAGAACTCCCAAGCTTTTCCTTGAAAGAAAGGTCACTTGAACCTTTCAGCTGAATGGAAAGAGTGATTTCATGCAAAAGATTCCACAACACCACCTCTGCATTGAATTAATGTTCTAGCCTAGATTCTCGTTCTTTCATCACTGGAATGGTACCTGAACCTGGAACCTTTGGACTCAATAAGACTATGACCCCATAAGCCACAAGACTCAACGTGTGCTCGAGTAACCGTAACTGAAGGTACATTGTTGTGGAAGTTGGGTAAGAACATCTAACACAAAAGAAGGCCCCTTGCCCACATGTGCCCGTGATGGAGCTCTGCTCATTGTCTCACCATTACCTTGGAAGCTACAGCATTAGCATGACTCGAGGCATCATTTGGAATAAAAGGTGGATCATGGCTCATGAGGTTGGAATGAACTGGCTGGCAAACTCAACGAGAATCCATGAGTGATAGGTTGACTGTTGGAAGAGAAATGGGCAAGAGCTCGATGTTGATTAGGTCAGTGAGGAGCTGTGATTTATAAAAGAAATAGGCGATTGCTATATTCAGTCACTGCAGGCATATTGCACCTTCTTCAGCACTGTTCTGGAATACGGTGTTAAATATTCCCAGGGAAGCCATACCCAATGCATATTACATGACAGCTGCCTGAACTGAATGATGCTATCAAATAAATGAAGTGAGACTGTGCCAGCTGATTTATGGGTTGATAGACATTGTACATTTGTAGACTTATTTTTAATATAGTTAAGGGACATGTTATTTCTAATAAGTGTAGCCCTTAAATTAATAAGAGCATATAATTCAGAGTGGAATCTGTACATTTAATAGAATATGTCCAGAACTAATCCAGTGCCCAGTTTAATGAATTCGATTCAGTGACCAACTACGCAGCCAGAATAAAGTCATTGAGAGGCATGAATGAAATGTTGATCAGATAGTCATTGGTGGTGATGGGAACATTGATTACAATGTAATAAACTGGACACAATTCTTTTTCCTTTATGTGCTATCAAATACAGGAATTAGAATGTTGTATTTAAATTGTCTTGTGTTGTAATTTAACCTTGTCAAAGCTCATTATTTGAGTAAAGGGGTTCCAGTCCTTCGGTGACTTTCATGGCTTCAGTGTGTCTCAGAGTCACTAATCTTCTTTAAAAGTTTGACACTGTTGTAATTTAGGAACCAAATTTGTTCCCTCATACGCATTGAATACTAGATACTGATGCAGAGTTTCAACCTGAAACATCGACAATTCCTTTCTCCCTCACAGATGCTGCTTGACCCACTGAGTCCCTCTGGCAGATTGTTTGGTGCTCCAGATTCCAGCGTCTGCGGTACTTATGCCTTCAATGACTAGATAATATGCTGGTTGAGGGATAAATATTGGACAGAACATGGAGACAATTCTTCAAATGTTACAGAACTTTTTCTTACCTGAGAGAAGATTGGATCACAATTTAACATCTCATCAGTGTCCTCGAGTTCATTACTTCCTCAGTGTCAGACTTGGTTTTATGCCCAAGCGTCCAGAGCTCATGATCTTTGCCTCAGAGTCAGGAGCCCTGCTTGGCTTTGTAATCGCTCGCCTCCTTCAAACTAAGCTAAATGGCTCAAACCCAATTTAACTGAGACTGAAATTGCACTATTTCAAACATTTTCTATGCTATTTAAACCCAACTTACTTCTGTTGGTGAACTGGAAATGTATGTTGCAGGCACGGTAGTGTAGCAGTTAGCGTAACGCTATTACAGCGCCAGCGACCCAGGTTCAATTCCAGACTGTCTGTAAGGAGTTTGTACGTTCTCCCCGTGTCTGTGTGGGTTTCCTCCGGGTGCTCTGGTTTCCTCCCACATTCCAAAGACATACAGGTTAGGAAGTTGTGGGCATGCTATGTTGGCACCAGAAGCGTGGTGACACTTGCGGGCTGCCCCCAGAACACCTTACGCAAACATGTATTTCACTGTGTGTTTCAATGTACAGGTGACTAATAAATATATCTTATCTTATCTTATCTGTTGGAAACTCTTTCCTAATCAGACCTAATAAGTATGCTGTACATTTTCAAAATTTTGCACTTTTAACACGGAAATTCAGTTCCATGACCTTTGGAGATGGTGTAGAATATTCTGACATTATGATAGCACTTTGACTGAGGTGAATTTCGAGACAGCATTGCTCAAAAAGAGATCCTGAAGTCTATAAGCCGTCCAACAAGCAATGGCTTGCTTATAGCTTTGGTCCATTATCAAAGACATCCCCATGGACCGTCTGTGTAAGTGGTTAATTATATTGTTATAATTTCATGGATTTACGTAGCAAGAAAACAATGGCCTTGGAATTACTCTTGGGAATGTTAGTTTGGGAATGGATATTGATATTAGCTTTGCTGGCTGTTACTTTAAGTCATTTAAAGCAAATTGGTTAATTCTGCTGTTTTGGAGGCAGTTACTGTGATTCTATAGCATTGTGTGAGCTATTAGTGCACAAGTTTTTCAAGAGCTGGCAATGTTGACAACTATTCAGAATTCATGTTTCTGAGAATAATATAATTTTTCGCCAACAAGGCCAACAAGTACATTTTAATTTTTTTTTAGTCTTTGCAAAGATCTCAGATGGATCTCTACATTGCTGAGAATTTGTGTTTCGACTAATTGTTATGCTGGAGGCACTCACACACTGCAAAGCTTTCCACAGGGAAGTTAATATATTTCTGTCTGTGGGGAATAGAGTCTGGCTGGGAAACAATAGTCTATTCCCCTCATGCACTCAATAGATTATGCATGAAGAAGGGTGCCTTTTGTATTCAGAGTGCAGCTCTTTACCTTTGTGGCATCACAACCTTGCTCCATCCCAAGAATTAGAGGGAAATAAAGGAGTTTACATCAACACTAAAAGATAAAGTTTCCTTTTGGTGTTGGAGTTGGAGACATCCCCATATCCAGTGGTTCACGGATGTGAACTCTAATGAGTGTCGAAATATGCCGCCTATCTCTGATGGGACATCAGAAGTCAAATCCGGCACAGCTGATAGAGCTGCTGCCTCACAGCTGCAGTGACCAAGGTTGGATCCTGTCCACTTAGACTGTGCATGGACTCTCTCTGTGTTGCCTCTGGGAGCTCCAGCTTTCTCCAGCATCTCAAAGGCATGAGGATTAGTAGGTTGATTGGCGACCATAGATTACTCTTCATGTAGATGTGTTACAGAATCCAGGGGCGGGGTTGATGGCAATGTTGGGAGAATAAATTACAGGGAAAATTAGTGAGGGAATGGGACTGCTTTGGGAACTGGCATAGATTCAATGGGCTGGATTACTTCTTTGGTCAGGCACAGTAGTGTAGCGGATAGCGTGACGCTATTACACCGCCAGCGACACAGGTTCAATTCCAGCCACTGTCTGTAAGGAGTTTGTAAGTTCTCCCCGTGTCTGTGTGGGTTTCCTCCAGGTGCTTCGGTTTCCTCCCACATTCCAAAGACGTGCGGGTTAGGAAGTTGTGGGCATGCTACATTGGCGCCGGAAGCGTGGCGACACTTGCGGGCTGCCCCCAGAACACTCTACGCAAAAGATGCATTTCACTGTGTTTTGATGTACATGTGACTAATAAAGGTATATTATCTTATCTTCTACATTGTGTGGAAATATGGAAATCATAGCTGCAGATCAAGAGAAGCTTGCATCATCTTTAGACACTTTGGACACATCTGCAGTTGTAACGAGGAGAGAAGCCAGCTATTAAATGTTTATCTCCTCTGCAGCTAAAAAGACAGGCATAGTTACTAGGCTAAATTCACAAGAAGGGAGGTGCTAGTAACACAGTTGGTAGTTATTAGCTCCTGACTATCCCCTAGACTATCTCAAAAATGCTGCTGCAGTTTTGTCTACTTCAGCCAGTGCAGTCTCCGGAGGGTGGGTCCCTCAGGATGGATAGGTGATGTTGTCTTTAGTCAGAAGGCGGACAACTGAGGTTTGCAACGATACTGCCCCTGTCACTCTCCCAGTATGTGACTGATGACCTCCTCATCATGGATTATCTCCTTGCTTGTTTGAAAATTGTACCAATTGCATATAAAAAAATAATGAATTGGTCTCTCCATTGGGTCTGCTGTCAAATCATTCACTGATCCTGTATCCGGAACAGAACAGTGTAGGTTCCAACATAACTCACCACACTGAGTTTAATATTCTGATTAAACATGGTTGAGATTTTTGGCTTTAAAAGAGAAGGAATAGTAAAATAGAATAACCACAATAAACTACCAGGAAAATTGCTCATGTATTGTTTTCCACACAGCCGCAGTAATAAATGCAAACCATGCAGGATTGACCTTTACGTTCACATCGCATCGAGAGTACTGTGTGTAGCTTACAAATGCTCATTCAGACCAGTGACCAATCCAATTTGCCAGTGGGATCTGAGGCTCAGTGGACAGCGAGTAGGGATAAAGGCTGGAGGATTAAAAAGGCAGGCGGGACTGCTGGAGGAACAGAAGGCCAATTCAGGAAAGAAAATTAAGATTTTGCTGAAGAAATAATGAAGATACAATCTGAATTGGTCTGTAATTGCTATCATTACCGATATTGGTTTAGTTGCATTTATTGATGTATCTCTTGGATTAAGTATTTTGTAACAACCAATACAGGCCATCCGTGCGTTATGAACATCTGACTTACAGACACCCCTACATACGGTGTATGTCCCTCATGATTTTATACACCTCTCTAAGATCACCCCTCATTCTCCTACACTCCAATGAGTTAAGTCCTATTGTCTCCTGCTCCCTCCAATTTCTAAGTTACAAACCTCAACAAATCCTCTTCTCCTGATTTCTTTATGGTTTTCTTTTTGTCCTTTTTGCTTGCCAATTTTTTGTTGGATTTTTCTTCTATTAAGCACCTTCAGACATTACATTATGTTCGAGGTTCCACACAAATGCGTGTTGCCATTGTTGTGGACGATTCAGCCAATGAGGATACTGATTCCTCTTAACTGGATGTGCAGAAATGTTCAGTTTGTAAACTAAACAGCGGTTGGCTGCGTGTTTGCTGTCTACTTTCCATGCAGCGAAGCAGAAGATGTCACTCATGCATATTAAAATGCATGCATTGGAGCATTGTCCTGCCAAATCCTACTGCCTGTATCAACTGAAAAGAAATTGACAGAAAACTCAACTACTCTTTCGTTAAAATATAAAAAGGGTAAGGGGGCCTCCAGTATTCGTTCATTAACATTAAAATTATCAAATCTGTCAGTAACAAATTTATAATGAATGAGCAGTGGACGGGAAGATTCTGTGCAGATGTTGTGAAGAGGTCCAGGTTTTTTTGTGATATGTTCATAGGATTTGAGTAGGTTTGGCAAGGCCAGCACTGAGCCCATAGCTAATTGTCCTTGAGAAGCTGGTGGTAGGATGTTCTCTTGCACCCCTGCAGTCATAAAACATAGAACAGTACAGCACAGGGACAGGCACTTCGGCCCATGATGTTGTGCCGAACTAATTAAACTGGTAATTAAATGCCTAACTAAACTAATCCCTTCTGCCGACACAAGGTCCACATCCTTCCATTCTCCGCACATTCATCTGCCTATCTAAAAGGCTCTTAAACACCTCTATCGTATCTGCCTCCACCACCACCCCTGGCAGCGCTTTCCAGGCACCCACCACTCTCTGTGTAAAAAAACGCCCCGCACATCTCCTTTGAACGTACCTACTGTCACCTTAAATGCATGCCCTTTAGTATTAGACAATTCAACCCTGGGAGAAAGACACCGGCTGTCTATCTATGCCTATAATCTTATAAATTTCTATCAGGTCTCCCCCAGCTTTCTCTGTATCTGTGGGTGAAAGTGTTACTGCAGGTCACTTGGAAATTTTGCCCCTGTGACAATGAAGAAACAGTGAAGTATTTCCAAATCAATGAGGTGTGTGGCTTTTACCCTGAAAGTGTGGTTTTCCCATGTCTTTCTCCTTATCACTTTGGGAGGTGGTTTTGAAGAGACCTTGGCAAATTTCTGTGGCCCATTTTGTAGGTCAACACTTACTATGGCTACAGTGTGACAGTGATAGAGGGGATGAATGTTTCGGGTGGTAACAGGAGCTGCTTCGTCCTGGTGAGTTGTGGGAGCTATACTCATCCAGGCAAGTGGAGAGTGTTGTATCATGTTCCTGACTTTTGCAATACAGATGGAGGAAAGGCTTTAAGAAGTGAGTCATTCAAAGCATAATGCCCAGCCTTTGAGCAAATGAACCATGAAACACAACTCATTTATAATGATATTTCAATGTTATGCTTTGCATAATTGAAGTCAGTTCATCCATGGTCTGTAACTGGTAAGACTACACCTGAAGTATTGTGTGCAGTTCTGGTCTCTGTTGCTATAGGAGGATGTCATTCTGCTGGAAAGGGTGTGGAAAAGATTCACAATGATATTGCCAGGACCGGACAGCTTGAGTTGAGACTGGATAGGCTAGGACTGTCTTCCTTGGAGCATAGGAGGCTGAGAGGTGACCTTATAGAGATTTATAAAATCATCAAGGGCATAGATAAAGTGGATGGTCACTATCTTTTCCGAGGGTGGGAGAGTCTAAAATTCTCCCACCCTTGGCACAGGTTTAATCTGAGAGGGGAAAGATTTAAAGGGGACCTGAGGGCCAAGATTTTCATGCAGAGGGTGGTGGGTGCATGGAATGAGCTGCCAGAGGAAGTGGTGGAGGTGGGTAAAATTTCAATGTTTAACATTTGGACAGGTACATGGATGGGAAAGGTTTGGAGGGATATGGGTCAAAACAGGAAAATGGAACTAGCTCAGGGGAGAACCTTGGTCAACATGGATAAGTTGGGCCAAAGGGCCTGTTTCCATTCTATCTTTATGACTCCAGTCACCACATCTTTTACCATCCTTATCCTTCTCAGAGAGGGGTTTGGAAGGTAGTGCTGGATAAGACCTGGCAAGCTGCTGCAGTTATATCAGGTAGAAGGCACACACAGTGTGATGGTGGTGGTGGAATGATGCTTGGATTGAAGGGTGGCTGCCTACCCTTTTCCCTATTCCTCATAATCTCATCTCAAACTGATGAAGTGGACAGAGAAGACAGTTTATATGGACAATGTAAATGGTCAATTCAGTCACAATAAAATTTATGAAATCTGCATGTATTCTTTAAATTTCTATTACCTTGATAGAGATGTATAAGATTATGAGAGGCATAGATAGAGTGGATAGCCAGCACCTTTTTCCCAGGGCGGCAATGACCAATACCAGAGGACATCAGCTTAAGGTGCGTGGAGGAAAGTTCAGGGGAGATGTCAGAGGCAGGTTTTTTACACGGAGAGTGGTGGGTGCCTGGAACGCACGGTCAGGGGTGGGGGTAGAGGCTGATACAATAGGGACATTTAAAAGACTCTTAGAGAGGCACATGGATGTAAGGAAAATGAGGGTGATGGGCTGTGTAGGAGGGAAGGGTTAGATTGATCATGGAGTAGGTTTATATAAGTTGGCACAACGGGGTGGGCCGAAGGACCTGCACTGGGCTGCACTATGTTCTATGTTCTTTTTGATGATGCTTCCCTTTCATCAGCACTGCTGATTTCTGACTCCCACCTCTTCTGTTGACAAGTTCTAAAATCTTTATGCATCGTTCTTGAACATTCTCCACCAGCTTATGGGTCCTTCCTATTTTCACTCGGAAAAGTGATGAGCCTCTTCTAATATTCAACACTAATAGACCTTGACACCGTGTATTCCACTCTGGTAGTCTTCTAATGCAGCCCGAGTTTAACTTTCATGAAGATCCACCAAGATGTATGAAACAATCAGTCATCTGGAATATTTTGCATCAATCAAATCTTGGCTCATCATTCGCAATTAACCAAAAGGGTTTGATAGTGGGATGAGTACATGGAGGGGAGATGAATAGAAGAACTACTTTCTTAAAGTAAAAGTTGCAGGTTTAACTCTTAAATATAGGAGACAGTTACGGCATCTCATTTGATTTGTGTCCTTTTTTAAAATCTTGAACAAGTGTAAAGAGAGTAAAGCCTTTAAAGTACTGGCAAGGGAGAACATTACAAAATATAATAAATAGTGACCTGGGTGGGCCCTTCAGCTCCTCAAGACAGATCTGTCATTCCATGATGTCATGCCAGATCTGCTCTTAGCTTCAATTCCACTCTCTTGTCTCATCCCTGATGCCCACCTGTACCCTTTGAAGTTCCGTATTCCCGGGACATGAAGTGTGCGCACGGGAATCAAGGAGAAAGTGTGCCTGATTTCATTGAGATTCTTCTCAGACTGTGCATTACTGCACAGTAATACACACGTGATCAACTTTGTCATAATGCACTTCACACTTAAGCATACAGTGTGTATTCATTGATGTCTCATGGAATGTACTGATCTCTCAATTTTTGTCATTGATAGATCACGAATTTAACCTACACACTGGTATTCCAGTTCTCTTGCAACTGGACATCTGCTACTTATGTTGACTTTAGTGACCCAACAGATATTATTGGTGTAGCATCATCTCTGGACTCATTGAAGTGCTGCCTCCTGACTCTGTTCCATTCTGTTCTGTGTCAAGTCTTCTTCAATGATTTTGGGACTCCTGAAGTTTATTCTTACTCACAGTCTTACTCAGTCTTCCCTTGGGTATCCTGTGCTGAGTTCACAGGAGCCTGTCCAAATCTCTCATCGACTCCTGCAAGGTACCACTTGGAACTATAAATCACTACAATCTCTCCAATATCTCTTCTCCCATCTCCCTGGAGTGCACAAATCCATTCAAATAGTATGAACTTTCTCCCTCTCGACTCGGCTGAACCAGAGTTAGATGCTTTCTAGGTTTTCTATACATTAATGTTTCTGCAAAAGTGCATGTTGTTGAGGGGTCAGGCATTGAGTAACAGCTTAAAAACAAACCTGCAGGTCGCTGCTTCATCATGATACTTCATTCTCCTAATTTCCTTCTTACTAACTTCATTCATTGATGCCTCTTTCATTGTATGCAATGATCTCTCAATTTTTCTGAGGCTGGATGATAAAGAGATGTGAAACAATGATTGATCCCATTTTGTTTCACAAAATGTTCGAACAGAAATTACTGAAATTGTAGCCCATTATTCAATTATGTGTCAGGCAAATGGAGCTGAGTCCTTCTATAACACGTTCAGTTGTGGATGGTGACAACTCACACTCCACCTCAATCCACTCTGAATGGCTGCCCATCTTGGGAGGCATAGTGGTGTACCTGGTAGAACCACTGCCTCACAGCTCTAGAGACCCGGGTTCAATCCTTACCTCAGGCGCTGTTTGCGTGGAGTTTGCATGTTCTCCCATTGACCATGTGAGCTTCCCCCATGTGCTCTGGTTTCCTCCCATATTCCAAAGATGTGCAATTTGACAGGACAACTGACCACTGTAAATTGACCTTAGTGTGCAGGCGAGCAGTAGAATCTGGGGAAGTTGATGAGAATATAGGGAGAATAAAATGGGATTAGGGTGACTAATCTAGTGTAAGACACAAGACTCTTGTGAAACTGGTGTAAAACTCTTGAACGGACCTCTTGTACAATAAAGATGAATTCCTGATCTCTTAATTTACCTCGTCATGATCCATGCACCTTATTTGTCCACCTCCACTGCACTTTCTCTGTAATTGTAACTGTAACACTGTATTCTGCATCCTGTTATTGCTTTTCCTTTTGTACGACCTCGATGGACATTTTTTACCGTATTTCAGTACATATGACAATAATAAACCAATTACCAATTTAAATAGGTAGCTGAAGGGTTGTTTCCCTGCTTGTCAAACCTATAAACACCAGGAAAAAGTCCTCATCATATGTCCCGTGTTAGGTGGCTCTGTAGACATGTTGGAATGATCATTTGGAGTGATGATCCAGGTAGCTGTGCTCTGCAGTCTTGCCAAACTGTGAACTTGCTCCCTGCACTCCCAGATTTTTGTCTATCCAAAAGACAAAGGAACCAGCCACTCTCTTTCTTTTGAACAAAAGATGTGCTGGCCCTGGAGAGGGTCCAGAGAACGATCTCAAGAATGAAAGGCTTAAGATATGAAGAGCGTTTGATGTCTCTGGGCCTGTACCCAGTGGAGTTCAGAAGGATGAGGGGGGGGATCTCATTGAAACCTAGCAGATACTGAAAGGCCTGGATGGAGTGGAGATGGAGAGGATGTTTCCATTAACGAGAGAGTCTCGGATCTGAGAGAACAGCCTCAGAATAAAGGGATGTCCCTTTAGAAATGAAATGAGTAGGAATTTCTTCAGCCAGAGGGTGGTGAATCTATGGAGTTCATTGCCAAAGAGGACTGTGGAGCCCAAGCCATTGGGTGTATTTAAGGCAGAGGTTGATGGGTTCTTGGTTGGTAAGGGGGTTAAGGGTTATGGGGAGAAGGCAGGAGAATGGGGATGAAAAAAATTCAGCTGGTATTGAATGGTGGGGCAGTCTTAAAGGGGCAAATGGCCTAATTCTGCTCCTATATCTTATGGTCTTATGGTATTTTTGAGTTCACATTGCCAAAATGCTGCAAGTGAAATTCTCCTTTGATTCTATGACTCTGTGGCCTCCTGAAGAAGCCCTTATTGATGGACAGCTCATAACATTTGTGTCAACTTTATATGATTAAAGACCCCACCCACCCCGGACATTCTCTCTTCTCCCCTCTCCCATTGGACAGGTGATACAAAAGCCAGACAGCACGTACCACCAGGCTCAAGGACAGCTTCTGTCCCGCAGTTATAAGACTATTGAACAGTTTCCTAGTATGATAAGATGGACTCTTGACCTCACAATCTACCTCATATGACCTTGCACCTTATTGTCTCCCTGCACTGCACTTTCTCTGTAACTGTAACACTTTATTCTGCATTCTGTTATTGTTTTACCTTGTACTACCTCAATGTACTGTGTAATGAATTGATCTGTATAAATGGTGTGCAAGAGAAGTTTTTCACTGTACCTTAGTGACAATAATAAATCAATTCGAATTCCTTTATCATCAAATATATGTCCAAATCAGTCCAGTCATTCAAAGTATAACTTACACACTTGCATCAATACTGGGTTCTCCTACACCAAGCGCTCTACCTCTGTCACTGAAAGAGGAAAATCATTCTCTGTAGGGTATATATTTCACTGTCTATGTTTGTATCTGTGTTCGCATTAGGGTTCCCTGATCTACCGCAGCCTTTCATTTGTTACTCAACAGGCAATGTCATTCCCATATAGAGACTGGAGGTTGGCCTACCACTGCATTCTTGAGGCCACCATCTTGGGAATAGCAGATTGGCGCAAGAAAATCATCAAGTAAGTTTGTGTGTGTGTGTGTGTGTGTGTGTGTTAGTAAGCAATGTGAATAGTTGGCCTAACATGAGCTAGTGGAAAATTGTGATCCCAAAGATGATGACCACTCCCTCCTTCTCCAACTAAGTGTAGCTTTTCTCACTCCTTTGGGTGAGTGACACAAAGGAAATTGGCCCTTCCTGCCCATTGAAGGGATGCTTTGACAGTCAGCTAAGCGAGAAGGTGTTGTTGAACAGGACCTCGGCATTTAAGATCAGAACAGCATTTTCCGTAAATTGACACTGACAGATCCACAAAAGGCAAATCCATCAAAACTCACGTCTTTGAAGCAAATTCAGACAGTTCCATTAAAGAAATTATGAAATGATATCAAGGGGCAATTAATGCCACAAAACACAATTTTATCTGTTTCTATCCCAACAAGAAGATTTGTCTCTTACATAAAAAAAATTGAAAAACACTTGTCTATTGGCAGGTGTCACTGGAAACCATTGCACTCAGCCAGTAACACAACACTTTACTATTTATCTGCCCCCTATCCCCCATACCAGGGGGATTGTCAGGGTGGATTGTCACCATCCACCCTGACAGCCACCAACGCAGCTGAACCTGTGATCACAGTGGAGGACGTAAGATCAGGCTTCCGGAGAGTGAACATGAGGAAAGCATCTGGACCAGATGGTGTCCTGAGCCGTGTGCTCAGATCTTGTACTGATCAGCTGGCAGAAGTATTTGCGGATATATTCAACCTCTCCCTGCTTCAATCTCAGGTTCCCTCCTGTTTTAAGAAGACCTCTATCATCCTGGTACCAAAGAAAAGCAAGGTAACATGCCTCAATGACTACCGACCAGTGGCTCTGACATCCACCATCATGAACTGCTTTGAGAGGTTGGTCGTGGCACGCATCGACTCTAGCCTACCAGACAACCTGGACCCATTGCAATTTGCCTATCGGCGAAACAGGTCCACAGTGGATGCCATCTCCCTGGCCCTACACTCAGCTCTGGAGCATCTGGACAGTAAAGACACATACGTTAGACTATTGTTTATTGACTACAGTTCTGCCTTCGATACAATAATTCCAAGCAAGCTTGTCACCAAACTCCGAGACCTAGGACTCAACACCTCCCTCTGTAACTGGATCCTTGACTTTCTAACAAACAGACCGCAATCAGTGAGGACAGGCAGCAATACCTCCAGCACAATTATTCTCAACACTGGTGCCCCACAAGGTTGCATCCTCAGCCCTCTACTCTACTCCCTATACACTCACGACTGTGTGGCCAGATTCTGCTCTAACTCCATCTACAGGTTTGCAGATGATACCACCGTTGTAGGCCGTATCTCAAACAGCGATGAGTCAGAGTACAGGAAGGAGATAGAGAGCTCAGTGGAATGGTGTCATGACAACAACCTTTCCCTCAATGTCAACAAAACTAAAGAGCTGGTCATTGACTTCAGGAAAGGGGGTGGTGTACATGCACCTGTCTACATCAATGTTGCTGAGGTCGAGAGGGTTGAGAGCTTCAAGTTCCTGGGTGTGAACACCATCAACAGCCTGTCCTGGTCAAATCACGTAGTAGCCACAGCCAAGAAAGCTCACCAGCACCTCTACTTCCTCAGGAGGCTAAAGAAATTTGGTTTGTCCCCTTTGACTCTCACCAACTTTTACCGATGCACCATAGAAAGCATCCTATCAGGATGTATCATGGCTTGGTATGGCAACTGCTCTGCCCAGGAATGCAAGAAGCTTCAGAGAGCTGTGGATACAGACCAGCGCATCATGGACACCAGCCTCCCCTCCTTGGACTATGTCTTTACCTCTCGTTGTCCTGGTGAAGCAGCCAGCATAATCAAAGACCCCACCCACCCGGGACATTCTCTCTTCTCTCCTCTTCCATCAGGTAGAAGATACAGGTGCCTGAGGGCACGTACCACCAGACCTAAGGACAGCTTCTACCCCACTGTGGTAAGACTACTGAACGGTTCCCTTATACAATGAGATGGACTATGACCTCACGATCTACCTTGTTGTGACCTTGCACCTTATTGCACTGCACTTTTTCTGTAGCTGTGACTGTTACTGTTTTTACCTGTACTACATTAATGAACTTTGTACTAACTCAGTGTAACTGCACTGTGTAATGAATTGACCTGTACGATTGGTTTGTAAGACAAGTTTTTCACTGTACCTCGGTACAAGTGACAATAATAAACCAATAACAATACCAATACCCCTGAACAAGTCTTCACTTCAGCTGAAAAGATGTAAAACAGAGGAAAGATTTCATTTACAATAAACTACCAATACCTTGGGACTTTTAGTTTGCCACTAATCAATCCTCAGCCTCTTCGGAACAACTGCATGTCAACAAATATTCATTGTAACCCAGCAAATCCTTTGGAGATCTGGAGAAACAGCATCTGTTCAGCATTTATCAGCTTCCTCCATTAATAACTCAAACCCCTGAGAATGTGGTGCCAGGGATTCAGTGGATGTGACTGCCGATAAAACTTTCATGAAGTGCCAACATGTTGTGCCTGACCTCCTAGTGCAGAAATAATGGACTCAGGGATCTGTTCACTAAATTTCAGATTCTTATTTAGAATTACACGAAACAGATTAACGTGCTGGTGACTTAACCTGGCAGAACAGCTAAGCTTGACAAACAATGCTGTCAAACCTGCCTACCTTCCCATAGAGTCCTCAACAAATGGAAAGGGGTTGTCCAGCAGCACAATTTTTTAACATTGCGTCTTTTTTCTTTGCTGATCATATTTATACAACACAATAGAGTTCTTCCTATACTTCTCAGGTGCTGAAGGATTCATATGGGAAGTTCTGATGCAGCTCGGGAAGTTTTATTGCAGCTTTATAAAACTTTAGTTAGGTCGCATCTGGAATATTGCATTCAGTTCTGGTCACCCCATTATAGGAAGGATGTGGAGGCTTTGGAGAGGGTGCAGAGGAGGTTTACCAGGATGCTGCCTGGATTAGAAGGCAGGTGCTATAAGGAGAGGTTGGACAATCTTTGGTTGTTTTCTCCGGAGCAGTGGAGGCTGAGGGGAGACCTTATTGAGATTTATAAGATTATGAGAGGCATGGATAGACAGCCGGTATCTTTTTCCAAGGGTCGAAATGCCTAATACTAGAGGGCATGCATTTAAGGTGAGAGGGGGAAAGTTCAAAGGAGATGTTGCGGGGGCAAGTTTTTTACACAGAGAGTAGTGGGGGCCTGGAATGTGCTGTCAGGGGTGGTGGTGCAGGCAGATATGATAGAGATGTTCAAGAGGCTCTTAGATAGGCACATGACTGTGCAGAGAATGGAGGGATATGGACTTTGTGTAGGCAGAAGAGATTAGTTTAGTTGGGCATTTAATTACAAGTTTAATTAGTTTGGCACAACATCGTGGGCCAAAGGGCCTGTTCCTGTGCTGTACTGTTCCATGTTCTGTATATTTGAAATCCTCAGAATTCATCAGGATGAGTACATGCTGATAGACTTTCAAAATAATCTGACAAACCTTTCACTGGTCAAGAGAAGAAGCACCTGTTAGACATTTATCATTATTTGAGACATTAATAAGTCAGATCCCCGTGGGTCCTCAAATCAATGAAGCTAAGTGGAAAGAAGCATTTTCACAAAGTATTAATACATCTGTTATCTGAATTACAATTCAGCTATAAATATTGTCCTATCAGAAACGTTGCTAAGTTGACACATTTGTCAGCTGTGGTATTGAAAGTTAAACAAATCTCACTAAGTTGATAGCAAGCAGATGTTGTATGATGTAAAATCATTTTTTTTCCGGCTGTTTTGCAAGGAAGAACTTTCAATGTATTTTTAGTTCACTGGAACTCTACAGAACTGATTGAAAGTCTTCTTGCATGGGAAGAAGCTGAACAGTATTTCAGAAAATTTGATTCCTCCGGATATTGAAGGCATTTGGAATCAATTTAATTTGTACAAAGGGTGGGTTTGGGTCAGTTGTACACATGTATCATTGATTGCTCGTGCCAAATGCATCTGAGACACTGAGTTGTCACCTGTAGACACCTCCACGTGTTCAGTTCAGGCAATGGAATGTCAGGAAGTGAATCTAACAAGCGGCGGCTCCAGTTGATGTAAGAAGCTTTTGCAGAAATAAGGTTGCAGGTATCTCAAGAGATACCAACAATGTTATATTTGCAAAAGCTTCTAAATCCACTGACAGGAAAAACGAACCAATTCTAGCATCCTCTCTCAGGTCAGCATTCCTGGACTGAGGCTCTAATTACCCCCTGTTGACTTCAATGAACGGTCCACACTGTCTGAATATCTAACATAGGACATCATGGAAGCAAAACTTGACACTGAACCACCAGACCAGGTATTACACAGGTGACTACAAGCTTTTTTCTTCTGTCTAAATATGTGGTTCAGTGTAAATTTGTGCATTAACTCTCCTGCTAAGCACCTTGTAACTTTACCTTATCTTGAAGGTGGTATATAAATGTAAGTGACTGTTTTCTGAAAATTGTGGGTATCACAAGCCGAAATTTCAGCTTTGCTATTCAATCAGGCTACATGATTGCATTCCAGATGCATTAAAGTAGCTCCCATGTGGGCCAACCTGTGCCCCAAGATTAGCAATGTCTTGACAATAGCTTGCCAAAGAGAAGAAAGAGACTGCCCCTGTAAAATGGCACCAGGATAGCGGAGTGCGATTAAAACTTATGTTTTAGGAGCTACCTTCTTCCATGTAGTGATTTGCAATCAGGGTTTTGGTTGCTGTTAATTAAGGCACTTGCCAGCTCCTGCTACCTTTCGCAAGTGAATGCACATTGTGACAATGTTGGAACCAGTCAGAGTGGAGATGATTGAATAATGTTCCTTGTCGATCAAGTCTGGTGACCACACTGCAATGCAACAAGTTGATTTAGATATATAATGTATATGGATTTATCCTCCACTCACTGTGCTCTTCTGAATAATTACCTTGCTGTTATTGGGAGACATTGCTGCAGTTTCTATTTCCTTCGTCTCTGTTTTCGAAGTGAATAACTTTGCTGTACAATTGAAATATCAACACTTAGAAAGGTATGAGCAGAGATAAGCCATTTGATGCCTTCTCTGCCATTCAATATGATTCTCTATCTCAATTTCCCATTCTGTTCCCCACCCCCATACCCATTGATGCCTTTTGTGTCTAGAAATCTAACTATCTCCTTCTAATTGATATTCATGGCTTGGCCTTCAGTTGTATAGAATTCCATAGTTTAACCACCCTATAAATGAAGAAATGTTTCCTAATCTCAGTCCCAAATGTCTTATCCTGTATCCTGAGAACATGACCCCTGATTCTGGATCTCCCACCCAGGCAAGATCCTCCCTGTATCTAGCCTGTCAAACCCTGCTTGACAGAGATCCCCTCTCATTCTTCTAAAGTCTACTGAATACAGGACTAATTGACCCAATCACTCCCGATGCAAAAGATGAGATAAAGATATAAGATTTCTTTATGAGTCACATGTACATCGAAACACACAGTGAAATACATCTTTTGCATAGAGTATTCTGGGGGCAGCCCGCAAGTGTCGCCACGCTTCCGGCGCCAGCATAGCATGCCCACAACTTCCTAACCCGTACGTCTTTGGAATGTGGGAGGAAACTGGAGCATCCGGACGAAACCCACACAGACACGGGGAGAACGTACAAACTCCTTACAGACAGTGGCTGGATTTGAACCCGGGTCGCTGGACCTGTAAAACGTTACGCTAACCGCTACACTACTGTGCCTGCCCATCCCTTGTCATCCCAGGAATCAGTCTGGTGAACCTATGTTATACATCTGCTATGTATCCTGACTGGTTGCATCATGGTGTGGGACGGCAATTCAAATGCACAGCAACATAAGGAGCTGCAGAGAGTAGTGGACTCTGCCCAATACATCACGGCACATCCCTCCCCACCATCGGTAGTATCTACAGGAGGCGCTGCCTCAAGAAGACGACATCCATCATCAAAGCTACCATCAAAAGCAGCTACCATTGGGCAGGAGCTACAGAAGCCTGAAGTCTCACACCTCCAGGTCCAGGAACAGCCACTTCCCTTCAACCATTTGGTCTTGAACCAACCGGCAAAATCTTACTCACTCCAGTTTAGCAACACAAATGACCAATCTGATCACCTTGCACTAAAATGGACTGTGTATTTTTCTTTGTTCTAATTGTGTTCTTTCCTTATCAAAATTGCGTATAATTTATGTTTAATTTATGTTTTTCTTGTGAATGCTGCTTATCTGATGATCTGTGCCTGTGATGCTGCTGTAAGTAAGTTTTTCATTGCACCTTTGCATACATGGACTTGTGCATCTGACAATAAACTTGACTTTGACTTCGACTTTGGCAAATACACCCTTAAGGAGATCAAAATTGCACAAAATATTCCAGGGTGTGGTCTCCCCAAGGCCTTATATAATTGTAGTAAGACTTTCTTGTTTCTGTCGTCAAAACCTCTTTCAATGCAGACCAGCACATCAGTTTCCTCCTGAACAGCATGCTACACCTGCATATTTGCATTTAGTGACACCCAGATTCCTTTGTACATTAACATTTCCCAATTTATCCCTGCCTTTCTGTTGTTCCTACCTGAAGTGAATAACTTCACATTTATCCACATTATTCTGCATCTGCCATGTATTTGCCCACTTTGTCAACTTGCCTAAGTCACCCTGAAGCCTCTTTGCATCCTCTTCACAACACACAATCCCACCTAGTCCTGGAAACGCAGGAGACTGCAGAGGCTGGAACCTGGAGCATACTGCCTGACCCGTTGAGGTTCCTCCACAAGTTTGTTTTTTTGCCCCAACTAGTCTTGTGTTGTAGACTTCAGAAATATTACAGTCAGCTCCCTCATCCAAGTCATTGATATGTATTGTGAACAACTGGGGCCCAAGCACTAATCCCCGTGGTATCTACTAGTCAGACTGAAGAAGAAGCATTTATTCCTCATCTCGTCTGTTAATCAATTTTCAGTCCGTGCCAGTACATTGTGCCCCAGTCCCACATTATTTATTTTTGCACAGTAACTTCTTATGTTATTAAAGACCTTCTGAAAATCCAAGTAAACCACATCCACAGGTTCTCTCTTATCTATTCTACCAGCTACATCTTCAAAAAATCCAGCAGACTTATCAGACGTAACGTCCCTTTCATAAATCCAGGTTGATTTTGTCGAACCCTGTTGGTATTTTCTAGTTGTACTGCAATCATATCCTTTATTCTTTCCAGCATTCTCCCTGTTATTGATGTTAGTCCAATCATTTTGTAGCTGTCTGTTTTCTCTCTCCCTGTTTTTAAATGTTGGGATAATATTTTCCAACTCTCCAATCTGCAGGAACTATTTCACTTTCCATAGAATTTTGCAAGATGACAAACAATGCATGCACCATTTCCATGGTTACCTCTTTTAGTACACTGGGATGCACATTATCAGGCACTGGGGATTTATTGGCTTACAGTTCAATTAATTTCTCTAATACTAATTTTATTACTAATTTCCTTTAATTCCTCCTTTTCATTAGGCTCTTGGTTCCCTGGTATTGCTGGAAAGTTATTTGTATCTTCTTCTGTGTAAACAGAATCCAAGTGCTTAATTCTGCCACTTTCTTGTTCCCATTAAAAATTCTCCTATTTCTAATCATGAGGGACTTCTATTTGTCTTTGCTTATCTTTTTTTTCCTTTTACATTTTGAAGCTTTTACAGTTTGCTTTAATGTGCCTTGATAGCTTACTCTCATATGGCTGTTAGCTGTGTGTCATCCACCCCACTACACTTCCAACACATTGGCTAATGCAGTGTGGTCAATAGATATTCTGGTTCCCAATTACACTGTGGGAGTCTGACATGTCTATCGATTAGGTGTTCCACCTCTCTGCAATGGGGCAATCAACTAACTCGATATCCAGCACCACAACAAAATGGGCAGGATGGCGTGAGGTACATTGGAGGCACAACACCTGTGCTTACGCCTTCCCCCAGCCCTCTCCTAAATTTGGGGGGCGTGGGGTTGTTAAAGGATGGTTAATATGGGGGCCATTGAGTCAGAATGTTAAGCTATTGGGTTTGCAATGACAGTGCAGTTCAACAATTAATCGACAACATTGCAAGGCCTTATCAGCAGCAGGATTACAGTAATTGACAAATTGGTTTAATGATTTTGATGTGACACACTTAATGGAATTGTACCTGAAAGACTGAAAAAGAGAATTTGCATCCTCCTTATAGCCAGAACAATGGATGATTTAGTTTGTTAAGAAAACACATCTAAATAGCCAAATGATTCAATGCAATGCACAAAACACTAGAGGAACTCAGTGGGTCAGGCAGCATCTATGGAGGGAAATGGACAGTTGATGTTTCGGGTTGAGACCCTTCATCTGGACTGCTCCATAGTAACCTTATCTTGTTCCAGTTGAAGGTTCTTGACCCGAAACGTCAACTGTCCATTTCCCTCCGTAGATGCTGCCTGACCCACTAAGTTTCTCCAGCACTTTGTGTATCGCTCCGAATTCCAGCATCTGCAGTCTCTAGTGTCTCCTCTGAATGATTCGGTGGTTTGCTCTACTGTGGCTCAGTAGGTCACCTTCTTGTCTTTGAGTCAGGGAGTCATGGATTCATAACATCTGCAGTGCTGCATTCAATTCTGGTTGCCGCATTATAGGAAGGACGTGGAGGCTTTGGAGAGGGTGTAGGGAATGTTTACCAGGATGCTGCTTGGATTAGAGGACGTGCTATAAGGAGAGGTTGGACAAACTTGGGTTGTTTTTTCTGGAGTGGCAGAGACTGAGGGAAAATCTGATAAAAGTTTATAAGATAATGAGAGGCAGAGATAGAGTAGACTCTATCTATGTCTCTCATAATGTTATAAACTTTTATCAGATCTTTCTCCCAGGGTCGAAATGTCTAATACTAGAGGGCGTGCATTTAAGGTGAGAGGGTGCCTTTGGACTGTGCCTTTGGATCCTGGACTCTCCTACTGATGGAAATATCCTTTCCACATCCACTCTATCCAGGCCTTTCAATGTCTGGTAGGTTTCAATGAGATCCTCCCTCATCCTTCTGAACTCCATTGAGTGCAGGCCCAAAGTCATCACACGCTCCTCATATGTTAAGCCTTTCATTCCTGGGATCATTCTTGTGAACCTCTTCTGGACCCTCTCCAGGGCCAGCACATCCTTCCTTAGATACAGGGCTCAAAACTGCTCACAAGGAAGGATGCACATCAACCCTTCATCCCACCAATCCATCTAGTTAACCATCTCAGCACTACCTCCAATACAAGTATATAAATCCTTAAATATGGAGACCAAAACAGTACACATTATTCCAGGTTCAATTCCCATCCCAGGGACCTCAGACCAAAAATATAGACAGCCTCTGGTGCAGTACTGAGGATGTGGTGCTCTTGTTAGGTAAGTATAGGCAGGTGCCCTGGCACAGTACTAAGGGAGTGGTGCCCTTGTTGGCTGGCTAGAATGTTGAAACCCATCTATTCTCTTGAGTGGATACAAGAGATCCCAAGGCAGACTTTCCAAGAGGAGAAAGGGGAGTCTTCCCCTGTACCCTGGTCAGTACCTGCCCCTGAACTGCCCTCACAAAAAAAGATAATTTGGTCTGCCTCTGTGCTGTAAACTCCAAATAATCCTGTGGTCTAGACAACCTTAATAATCATTGATACAACTTTAGGATTTCTTTATTATTAACAATCCACTTCACATTGACAGAGACATCTGAGGCCAGCTTTCATTCATCTGAAATATGCAGCTGAAGGAGCATTTCATTTCATAATGACAGGCAGTGTATTATTTATTCCATGGACTGAATAGATTACAAAGAGTAATAATGCTTTCTGAAGTGGGTGAGCAAGATAAGGTTACCACAGAGCATACAGTTATATTAAACACTCAGTTATACCGTGAATATTCCTGATTATAACTTTATTATTTTGTTACATTATACAACTGCGTATAATTTGATAACTGCATCATGATATTACTTCTATCAGTACATAACACTGTCAAAATAAATGTGATTTACCTTTTGTCACAATAAAAGTCTTCATCAATAATGTCAACTGAATATCCAAATTAGTAATTAAGTCTGCAAATAAACTTGTTATAAGGTTCGTCAGTACTTTCTAACAACCTTTATATGTCTGCAATGAATATTTTGACATGTTTTATAGTGGGATGAGAAATGATTAAAGTATAAGAGCCATGTGAGTTCTTTAGTTATCTCAAGGGTCCAGCTATAAACATGATGGAGCTCAAAGGTTGCCAGCAGATTGTGATTAAAATGAAACCCCTCGAAATCAGAAGGAAGTAGCTGAGAGCATTCCATTTCAGAGTTTCAGGTTTTCTTTATCTTGATAAACGTTGTTGAATTGGTCCTTGAAAAAAAGTCTGTGAAAAACATGAACCAGACAGTAGACAATGTTGGTGCCATTGCTCAACCCTAAGAGGAGGCTTGGACCACATGTCAATGAGATCTCTAGGTCCACCACCTCTGTAACAATGCTCAGCTCCTCCCCTCATCATCCGCAACTGAAATATCCTCTGCCCCATTCTATCAGGACATTACACTGTCAAATCAATGATGATTTAACTGTCGTCATAACAAAAGTATTATGAATGATATCAAGTGAATATCCAAGTTAGTAAATAAATCTGCAAGTATGAGAAACTTGTTATGAGGTTCATTAGCACTCCTAGCAACCTTTTATAGCTTTATTTGGTTGTGCTGACAGTTTAGTTATGTCACTCTATTCACCCTCAACTAGAAGCCTTTTGAAATGTTGCTGCCAGTTTCTTAACTCACACCAAGTCCCATTCACCCATCACTCATGGGTACATTTTGTTAAATAGGGTCCTGGAGTGTGAATGATTGCAAGGTCAACATTTCACACCTTTCCCATCGTGGTCTGCATCATGGTCTGGTGCAGCAATTCAGTAAGAAGTTGCGGGGAGTAGTGGAATACATCACGGACACATCCCTCTCCTCCATTGGTAGTATCTACATGAGGCGCTGCCACAAGAAGGCAATATCCATCATCAAAGATCCCCACCATCTGGGCCATGCCATCTTCTTACAGCTACCATCTGGCAGGAGGTACAGAAGCCTGTAGTTCCACACCACCAGGTTCAAGAACAGCTGCTTCCCTTCAACCATTCGGTTTTTGAACCAACCTACACAAGTCTAATCACTACCTCAGTAGAGCAACACTGTGATCACTTTGATCATTTGCACTGCAATTGACTTTTTGTTGCAATTGTGTTCTTTCCGGGAAAAATTGTGTATAATTTATGTTTAATTAATGTTTTTCTTGTGATTGCTGATTATCTGATGCTATGTGCCTGTGATTTTTCATTACACCTGTGCACACATGTACTCGTGTATGTGACAATGAACTCAACATTGACTTTAACCTATAACCCTGGAAAAGGTTATGATCCAATTTTCTGACAACTAAGCAGTTCTGTTGGTTACTTAGGAGGGCATTTTAGAATCAACTTGGAGTCATATATAGGTCAGATAAAAGCAGTACATTTCCTTCCCGAAAGATCATTCATGAGTCAGATGACCATCACTGATATTGGTTTAAAATGCCAGATCTTTTAATTAACAGAATTTAAACTCCCAAGCTGCCATGATGAGATTTGAACAGTTTTTCAGATCATTAGTTCAGCCTTCTGGGCTACGAGCCTAGAAGCATGACCTCAATACTGCAACACCCACTTGCTGACTTACATTGGAGACTGCTTAAGCAAAGCCTCCACTTTAGAAGTTTTATCCTTTTCTTCAGATATCCCCATCACCTCACCCTATCTCTGTAATCTCTTTCTGTCCAATAACTCTCTGAGACCTCTACTTCCTCCAACTCTTGGCCATGTCTGCATTGAATTGTCCCCTCATTTTGTCATTGCTGTGAGCATCTCAAGAGTTCACCCAGTTGCTGTGAGATGGGAACAAGTTTTGTTTCAAAACTTATGCGGAACAGAACAGTTAAATTCATCTGTCCCTGGGATTGTTCTTTCAAATCCTTTCACGCTATGGAGAGTGGGTGGTTGGGATTTGACTTTGGTAAGGCTACCACCTGCCACTCCATTTGCTGCACATGTACACGGTTCTATGGACTTTATAACATGACAGGAGGCAGATAAATTTGTTTTGGGGGAGGAGGGAGTGGGGGTGACATCCTTGCATCCATTTGGTAGTGGTACCCAATGGAATGTGTTCCTAAAATCTCCCTGCCCTTTACCTTTAAAATCCTCCTGAAAACCAATCTCTGTGCCCAAGACTCTTGCTCCTCCTGCAAATTCTCCTTCATGCAGTCCAAACTCAATTTTTGTTTGCTCACTCTCTGATGAAACTTTGTGGGATGCTTTTATATAAAGTTGCTATATAAATGAAGTTCAAAAAAAGCAGTGGTTGCCAGAAAACTGGAACAGAAACAGAAAATGTTGAAAGCACTCAGCAAGTCAGGTAACATCTGTGGAGAGAGAATCAGAGTTAATGTTTCAGATCAAAGACGAAAGGATTTTGATCTGAAACGTTAACTCTGTTTCTCTCTCCACTGATGCAGCCTGACCTGTTGAGTATCCCCAGCATTTTTTTGTTTTATATAAAATAAAGTTGCTTTTTATTATTGTTCTATTTGAAGACAATCCCTTTGCCTCTATTATGAGCCTCTTCTTGTGACTAATCTCCTGGGAAATGCAGTCATGCATAAGCCTATTAGTGAAACATGGGCTTTATTCCAGAAGACTGACTTGCACTTTTCACAAACATTTCTTTGGAAATGTTCAAGTTGCTGTTTTGTTTTTCTGCTCATTGCTTCAGCTGGAGCCCCTGCTATCTCTGAACTTGCGAGGGAGATGTTGAAGCATACAAATTGCCTGCTTCATTTTGTCATTGCTGCAGGCATCTAGGAGTTCGCCCAACTGGTGTGTGTGATGCGAACAAGTTTTGTTTAAAAACTTGTAAAGAGCAGAACGTTTAAATTCATCTCTCTTTGGGATTGTTCTTCCAACACTAACATTATGTGGAAGGGGGTAATTGGGGTGTGATTTTGGCAAGGTTACTACTTTCCAACCCTACTTGCTTCACACGAGCATGGTTCTACGGTCTTTGTAAGATGACAGTAGACAGATAAACTGGGATTATGGGAAGGGGTAATTGGTAATTGGTTTATTATTGTTACTTGTGCAGAGATACAATGAAAAGCTTTGTTTAGCGTGCCATCCAGACAGATCATTCCAAACATAAGTACATTGAGATAGTACAGGATGCAGAATATAGTGTTAAGGTTACAGAGAGAGTGCAGTACAGGCAGACAATAAGGTGCAAAGGCCATGACGAGGTACAGTGCTGGAGTGACATTCTTGCTTGAAATTTAGTGCTGGTACCCAAAATAAAATTCTCTAGTCTCACCAATTGACTTGCTCCCCTAATGTTGTGGAAGCAGGCTGAGGAGAGTGTACTTAAAATGAAGTCTTCTACACTTCACATCCCACTGCCTTCCTGCCTTGTCCAGGGCATAGTTCTTTGGACAAGTGGACTGTCCACAGAAAAGTAACAGGATTTTACAGTTCAGAATGCAGAGCTCATTGATGGCCTGGTCATAATCCAGTTTGGTAGCAATGGGAGGACAATGGACTTGGGGCAGAAGAGGGCAACTTTTGATGTTCCATCTTAAGTGCCAGAATCAGCCCGGAGCACCCTTGTCCACTCCTTGACCATCTCCTTTGAACTTACCCCCTCTCACCTTAAATGCATGCCCTCTAGTATTAGACATTTCGACCCTGGGAAAAAGATACCTTCCCAAAAGTTATCTTCCCATATGACTCAGAGTTGCTTCTGTTATCAAGAACATTGGCAGGACTTGAGGGCCTGAGTTACAGAGAGAGGTTGGGCAGGCTAGAACTTTATTCCTTGGAATGTAGGAGTGGTGACCTTATAGAGGTGTATAAAATCATGAGGCGCATAGGTAGGGTGAATGTACACAGTCTTTTTCCCAGGGAAAGGGAACCAAAAACTAGAGGTCCTTGACGTCTCCTTTCCCAATCAAGATCAGAATGATCATCTGCTACAAAGGAGCCACCTTTGGGCTGTAACACTAACCCTAACCCTAACCCTGAATCCTTCAGGGCTCCTGCACACCTAACACCACCCACAACCCTCAACCCACATCTGCCGTCCATCAACACTGCAGCTCTTCCTTAAGATAAGATAAGATTTCTTTATCAGTCCCATGTACACCGAAACACACTGTGAAATGCATCTTTTGTGTAGAGTGCTCTGGGGGCAGCCCGCAAGTGTTGCCACGCTTCCGGTGCCAACATAGCGTGCCCACAACTTCCTAACCGGTACGTCTTTGGAATGTGGGAGGAAACCGGAGCACCCGGAGGAAACCCACGCAATCCCGTGGAGAACATACAAACTGAGTGAAAATGTTCCATTTGTGGCCTCACTAATGTTTTGTACATAATGTCCCAACTCCTATATTCAATGCCCTGACTGATGAAGATCAGTGTGCCAAACACCTTCTTCATCACCCTGTCTACCTGTGATGCTATCAACAATATATATCAGCAATATCAGGTCTTGTGGTTTTGAGATTCTTTCCTTTTACGAGATATGTGTGCACCTATGTTTCTGCTGTCCTGAATTTAGTTGCTCCATCACTGGTGACTCTGCCTTTAGCTACTTAGGACTTAAGCTTTGGAATTCCCTCCCTAAACACCTCTACCTCTCTGTCTCTATATCCTCCTTTAAGATAATTCCAAAAACTCTCTTTGACCATGCATCAGACATTTCCCCAGTTATCTGCCCATATAACAGAGTCACTTGGAGTAAAAGAGTTATAGAGTCATTGAGTAGTACAACATGAAAACACGTCCTTTGTCTCAACTCGTACAACACGATCAAGGTGCCTACCTAAGCTAATCCCATTTGCCAGCATTTGGCCCATATGTCTCTAAACCTTTCCTATCCATGTACCTGTCCAAGTGTCTTTTAAATGCTGTTATTGTACCCGCCTCAACCACTTTCTCCAGCAGCTCATTCCATATACCCACCACCTTCTGTATGAAGAAGTTGACCCTAGGTACCTTTTAAAACTTTTCCCTCTCACCTTAAACTTATACTCTCTAGTTTTTGGTTCCCTTTCCCTGGGAAAAAGACCGTGTGCATTCACCCTATCTATGCCCCTCATGATTTTATACACCTCTATAAGGTCACCCCTCAGTCTCCTACATTCCAAGGAATAAAGTCCTAGCAAGTCTAACCTCTCCCTGTAACTCAGGCCCTCGAGTCCTGCCAATGTTCTCGATAACAGAAGCAACTCTAAGTCATATGGGAAGATAACTTTTGGGAAGGTATCTTTTTCCCAGGGTCGAAATGTCTAATACTAGAAGGCATGCATTTAAGGTGCGAGGGGGTAAGTTCAAAGGAGATGCATGGGTCAAGTTTTTTTACACAGAGAGTGGTGGGTGCCTGGAATGTGCTGCCAGGGGTGGCAGTGGAAGCAAATACGATAGAGGCATTTAAGAGGCTCTTAGATAGGTACATGAATATGCAGAGAATGGAGGGATATGAACATTGCAAAGGCCACCCTCACAATCAAAGATTCCACCACCCAGGACATTCTGTCTTTTCCCTCCTCCCATCAGGTAGAAGATACAAAAGCCTGAAAGCACGTACCACCAGGCTCAAGGACCGCTCCTATCCCACTGTTAGAAGATTATTGAATGGTTCCCTACACGATAAGAGTGACTGTTGACCTCACAATCTACCTCGTTATGGCCTTGCACTTTATTGTCTGCCTGCAGTACACTATCTCCGTAACTGTAACACTTTACTCTGCATTCTGTTATTGTTTTCCCTTGTACTACCTCAATGCACTGTGTAATGAAATTATCTGTATGGATGGCATGCTAAATAAAGTTTTTCACTGTACCTCAGTACATGTTATAATAATACACCAAATTACCAATTTACCACAAAGGATTAGTTTAATTAGGCACTTAATTACTAATTTACTTAGTTCACCATGACATTGTGGGCCGAAGGGTCCATTGCTCTGCTGTACTGTTCTATGTTCTGTGTTGTGTAACAGAATGAAGAGCTTTGTACATTCGATGGAGAAATCAACACAGTTATGCCCATTTCTGGATTACTGTACAAAAGATGGCTATTTAACCCTATTCACTCTCTTTCAAAGAGTTCTTCAAGTGGTTCCGCAATGCTATTCCCCATGGCCCTACAAGTTTCCTTTACAAGCTTAAGTTGAGTTCATTTTTGAAGGTTCCTGCTTTCATTAAGCTTTCAGGAACCACATTCCAGATCTCAGCAACATGCTGCCTTAAAAAAAGTACCTAACTTTTTCAACATACTTAGATCTTACAAAATAATTGTGGTGTCTTGTTGTTGAAAGCCTTGAATTCTGAAGGCATTATGTGCTCAGACTGAAGAAGAGTGCTACATTCAAGTTTCATTTCAAAGCATGTCAGCCACACCTGACAGTACTCTTCCCTTCTTTTCTTAGAGCTCAAGATGAAAAATATCTCAGTCACATACAGTGGATATTACACACTAATAAATTGTAGTAAGCTGGAATGCAACTCCAACAGCGTCATGAATAATTTATTATTGCAGAACTTTGTTACATCCAAACTGACAGTGTTCTACAAGAGATTAAACCTGTCACTGTTTGTTCAATAGGCTGCATCAGAGACCTCGATGACTATCAATAGACTGTGAAAGTTAAGGACAACAGGCTTTTTGGACTAAAAAGAGGGGGCATAAAATTTATTTTAAGGATTTCTCTAAGCTTCTTTCTTCCTTGAGAAGTCTAACTGATTTGTTTAACTTCAGCTGAAAAGGCAGAAAGATGCCTTTATTTCTAGTTTTGCCCTCGTAGTGGCAAGGTGAGTTGTCTCAGGTAAATTACCCCATCCAGCTGAGCTATGCAAGTTCCCACACAATTTAACCAGGAACTGTGTTGAAGAATTAATTAGAACCATGTTTTGCCCAGGTTTCTGCTCATTCATGATTCATCCAATTTGGTGGATTTATCATAGACTTGGCTTCCTGTATCCTATTCTGTGATGTTCCAGAGGTCATGTCTCACTGCACCTGGCATACTATCCATGAAGGAATTATACAATCTCACCTGATCCTGGCAGTGAACCAACATCTGTGTTCTGGTTCTACTAACCACTCTTGTACTGCAGAACATAATGACAACGTTAGTGGCTACCTCTGCACACTGGCTGAGCCCATCAGACATATCCCCATGAATTCACCAAAAGAACCCTACAGAAGCCTGTGGTTGATGAAAATGGTAATGTTCTGGTCATAGATTACAGCTAAACCTTCTTTGTGTAGCAACAAATATCTTTGCTCTGCAGTGGAAAGAGACCCTGATGCTAGACTAACCGGGTGCCCATCTCCATTCTCCAAACAAGTAATAAAACTCCACGAACACCATAAAGAGATTCACTGCAAGATATCATCAATGACTTCATGGATCACAATAAATGAGAGCCTACAAACTTGGCAACAACTCCTTCCAATCTAAGAACACAGCTGTTTGTTTCCATGTCCATTTCCATGTTGTTTGGGAATTCAGTAACTTGGGTGACAGCCCTAACGCAACACTTAACGTTGACAGAAATCATTCACAGCAGCTGGTGAACCCTAGGTCTTCATCTCTGTCATGTTGATCAGATTAGGTGCATCCAACACTATTTTAACCTTGTTTTCACTGGGTAGAATCCTTCAACATCCATCTTATAACAAGATAAACTGCATCTGAGGCAGCAACACAATTGTACTGTAGTTCCCTCAGTTGTGCTCTGCTTCGTGGAACTGGCGTGCATCTAGATTTTCCTTTTGATCCTCTTCTGAGCTTGCAGACTGAGAAAAGTGATCTAGGTAATCTATGACACATGACAGACCTTGGATCAGATTATTCATTGCCCTGTGGAAGCTGCCTGGAGCTAATGCTATAACAACTGGAAGCCTGTTGTATAGGAACAGTCCATAGTTAGAATTTGTCATTGAGTACTCCTTTGAACCATTATATTACCTGATCTGTTGGAAAGATGAGAGATGTCAATGGTTCTGAAGATCTGTCCTTTTTCTTGTGAGCAAACAAGGGGCGAGGCACACCTGTTGATCATTGTTGACTTTCATCTTTAAACCACTGCAGATTCTAATATGTGGCATTCATCTTCTCTACTAGAGCTGTGGGAACAGTCCAGTCAGAAAACTCAGCCAGTTCAGTGATACCTACCACCTTTCCAGCCCTTCCTCAACCCTTCCATTATATTGTAAGGCGTAGATCATGCTTTGAAGAACTCAGAGATGTATTATTCTGCTTTAGATGAATTCTGTCAGTGCTTTCAATTTCACCATGAAACCTTGGGGTATTTATCAAGTAGAGCAGCCACATACAGTTCCTTCATGATCTCTGCCCAATTCAGCCATTTTTGTCCACAACTTGGTCATATCATCCATGTCCCCCAGCCCCCAAAACCTCATGAAATGTAAGCAAAACTTAATCCCAAACAAGGTAGCCTGCTTAAACCTAGTCATCAATTATCACCATTGGTAAATTGGTGAATTGGTTTATTATTGTCACATGTACTGAGGTACAGTGAAAAACTTTGATTTACATGCCATCTATACAGATCATTTCACTACAGCAGTGCATTGAGGTATTACAATGGAAAACAATAACAGAATGCAGAATAAAGTGTTCCAGTTACAGTGAAAGTGCAGTGCAGGCAGACAATAAGGTGCAAGGTCATAACAAGGTAGATTGTGAGGTCAAGAGTCCATCTCATTGTACTAGGGAACTGTTCAAAAATCTTATAACAGCAGAATAGAAACTGTCCTTGAGCCTGGTGGTACGTGCTTTCAGGCTTTTGTATCTTCTGCCCAATGGGAGGGGGCGGAGGAGAGGGACTGTCAGGGGTGGGTCACATGTAGAAAGAACATCCTAAGGTCATCAGCTGTGTGAGTGGCCATCTTCTTTATTATTAGCTTACTTGTATAGTCCTTCACACACACACAATGCTGCTATTTCAAATAGCATATTCAGTATCAATGCAATGATATACACCGGGTTCTGATGTCCTGAGGTTAGCCATTCCTGCACTGCTCATTTCAAATCACAACCACTCACCGATAAAAGAATTTGCATTTCCCTACTGTTTTATGTATCACCTCAAAACATGTCGTATGGTTACTGAGCTCCCTGCCACTGAACATAACCTATCCCTCGGTACCCTTACAAAACTCTTTCCAAGTTTGAACATTCTGTCATTTTACATTGAAAATGACAGTGTGACATTGATTTACACCTTTGTTTCTATCTTCCTTGCACCATGTCCTCCATTATGATACTACTTGCTGTGGCAGGTCTGATAAGAATTGGGAATCATCTGAAAATCCTTTGTTTCATCTTCAGTACAGGGCAGCAGGACACGGGGCTGACTGAAGCATGTTTAGTGGGGTGGTGTAATGAAGCATCCAAACAGCAATCAACTAGTCTAGTGGAGACACAAGAGACTGCAGATTGGCATTGATATTGGTTTATTATTGTCATTTGTTCCGAGGTACAGTGAAAAACTTGTCTTGCATACCGATCGTACAGGTTAATTCATTACACAGTGCAGTTGCATTAAGTTAGTACAGAGTGCATCGAGGTAGTACAGGTAAAAACAATAACAGTACAGCGTAAAGTGTCACAGCTACAGAGGAAGTGCAGTGCAGGTAGACAATAAGGTGCAAGGTAACAACAAGGTAGATCGTGAGGTCATAGTCCATCTCATCATATAATGGAACCATTCAATAATCTTATCACAGTGGGATAGAAGCTGTCCTTGAGCCTGGCTCCTGTATCTTCTACCTGATGGGAGAGGAGAGAAGAGAGAATGACCCGGGTGGGTGGGGTCTTTGATTATGCTGGCTGCTTTGCCAAGGCAGCAAGAGGTAAAGACAAGAGTCCAAGGAGCGGAGGCTGGTGTCCATGACGCACTGGGCTGCGTCCGCAACTCTCTGCAGTTTCTTGCGGTCCTGGGCAGAGCAGTTCCCATACCAAGCCATGATGCATCCAGATAGGATGCTTTCTATGCACCCAGATGCTGGGATCTGGAGCAACATATGAGATACTGGAGGAACTCAGGGGGTTCAGGCAGCTTTTAAGGAGGAAAATGGACAGTTGGATGTTTTGGGTTGAGACCCCTCATCTGGACTGGATAGTGGATGGGTATTGGGTACCTATTCAGAGTCCGGTGTTGAAAAGCCATTTCTAGTGCAGAGCCTCAAATCTGGAGTTACTCAGGATAATTATTTGTTCTGGAGAGTAATTACCAACATTGCACAGTGACTTCACTTTAAAAGTGGTGATGAACCATTTGATCTGGGAAGATGTTATGCATGTTGCAATCTTTCCAATATTCAAGCAATATAATTCCCACAACATGACATAAGGATGAATGGAACTATTATCCCAGTGTACTTTATGTTTACATTTTAGAGGCTGAAGATGACCTATGGTGAATTTTTTACTCCTCCAATACCCCAGTAGGAAAGATGTCATCAAGATGGAGAGACTACAAAGAGGATTTACAAGAATGTTGTCAGGATTTGAGGGCCTGAGTTATAGGGAGAGGTTGGGCAGCCTGGGACTTTTTTCATTGGTGCATAAGAGACTGAAGGGTGACCTTATGGAAGTGTATAAAATCATGAGGGGCGTAGAGAGGATGAATGCACACAGTCTTTTTCCCAGGGAAATAGTTTCTAATACTGGAGGGCACAGGGGAGAAGGGTGGGAGGGGGAAAGATTTAAAAGGGACCTGAGGGGCAACTTCTACAGGCAGAAGGTGGTGGGTATATTGAATGAGCTGCCAGAGGAAGTGGTTGAGGCAGGTACATGCACAACATTTAAAAGACACTTCGACAGGTACATGGATAGGAAAGGTTTAAAGGGATATATCCAAATGTGGACATATGGGACTAATTTAGATGGGCATCTTGATCGGCTTGGACATATTGGGCCGAAGGGCCTGTGTCTGTGGCGTATTACTCTATGGCTCTGTGACTCTGTGACTCATCATTGTAACCTTACAAAATCTTCATTCGTAATTGAATCTGAATCATGAGAAATAATCATGCACAGGTATTGTACGGACAGTGTGGAACTTGGACACATGCGTGAACAGCCATTAGATGAAAAGTTATGAACAGAACTGAATTATGACTACTGCACTAAATGAAGGACAACAGTAATGCATTTGTCTTAATGCATTGTTCAATTCATTTAGTGTGATGATTTCTTAGCATGCAAGTGCATATTGCTGAATGCATTGTTTATTAATAACCCATTGCAATTAATTTGAATTTATTTACCCCACAGTGAATTAACATTTTTAATTTCACTGAAGTGTTTTAATGTGTTTAATTTCTCGAGAGGGAACTAAACATTTATAATTTCACTGGACTGAATTAATGTTTCAGTTTCATTAAAGTGAATTAGGAGTTCATTATCACATCAAAGTGAATTTGCTCTGGATTCTCCACATTCCTCAGGAGTAAGTCTGGTGTGGAAGAGTAATCACCCACAGGAGAACTATGCTCGCCTTTGAGATTTTCTTGCACTATTGAGCAGACCCAGCATTCTTCACTTGTATCGTAAAGGCACTCTTGGTCTGATCTGAAGCCTCACAACATATTTCCTGCTTTAATACAATATTTTCCCACTTACTCTCAATTTCTCACTCCCTTGTTAAAATCCTAGATCAAGCTCAAAGGCTTTGGAGGAGATGAAAAGACTTAATGAAGTAATTCTAGGGACGAATCAGAATCAGATTCAGAATCAGAATCAGGTTTATTATCACTGACATATGACGTGAAATTTGTTGTTTTGCAGCAGCAGTACAGTGCAAGACATAAAATTACCATAAATTCCAAAAATAACAAATAGTGCAGAAAAAAGGAATAATGAGGTGGTGTTCATGGGTCCATGGACTGTTCAGAAATCTGATGGTGGAGGAGAAGAAGCTGTTCCTGAAATGTCGAGTGTGGGTCTTCAGACTCCTGTACCTCCTACACGATGGTAGTAACATGAAGAGGGCATGACCCGGATGGTGAGGGTCCTTAGTAATGGATGCCGCCTTCTGGTCGCACCTCCCCTTGAAGAGGTCCTCGATGGTGGGGAGGGTTGTGCCTGTGATGGAGCTGGCTGAGTCTGCAAACCCTCTGCAGCCTCTTGTGATCCTATGCATTGGAGCCTCCATACTAAGCTATAGGACCTCATGTGGTTAGTCTAGAGAAGATGGGGTTGTTCTCCCTAGAACATATGAGGTTGCAAGGAGATCTGAGAGGTACTTATAGAGGAGACAGGGAGAACTATTCCTGTTGGTGGAGAAGTCAAGGACTATTGGACATAGAATGAAGGTGATTGGCAAAAGAACCAACACAAACACAAGGAATCTTTTTACACGGTGAGTTGTTAGGGTCTGGAATTCACTGTTGGAGGTAGTAATGGACACAGTTTCAACAAAGAGCCAGATAATGGGAAAGAATTTACAAAGCAATGGGGCAAGGGTAGGGAGTGGGATGAGAAAGGTTGTTCTTACCGAGAGCTAGTACAGACTTGACAGGCCAAATGGTCTCCTTCCCATCCCCAAACATTCTGAGATTCTGGTCATCTGCCCTGATTTCTCTTTATGTGGCTCAGGGTCAAGTTTTGTTTGAAAACACTCCTGTGAAACACCCTAATTTGGATTCAAGTCATAGAGTCCTACAGAACACAAACAGGCCCTTCAGCCCAAGTCATCTATGCCAACCAAGATGCCCATCTAAGGTAGTCCCATTTGCCCATGTTTGACCCATATTGCTCTAAACCATTCTTATTTCACATCTTATTTTATGGGTGATATAAAAACACAAGCAGTTGCTGTTATACATTGCATTAACTGCATTTGCCAGTTAATATTTCGGGTCACGGATCTGTTGTGATTTCATTTGGAAATGGAACAAGCTCATGGGTCTGAATGGCCTTTTCTTTTTTTCTTTATAAGAAGGTAATAAATAGAAGCAGGAGTAGGCTTTCAGCTCCTCATGTCTGCTCCCACAGTAAATTTATGGAGGGTCATTTTCCTCATCACCATTTTTACTGTACAGACCCATACCTCATGTTTCTCTTAATATCTGAAATTTATGGACGCCTGTCTTGAATATACTCAGCAATTGAGACACCACACCTTTCTAGGGTAAAGAATTCCAAAAGAAATGTCTTCTGATCTCAGTCCTGAAAGTTATGCCCCTTATCTTGAGACTCTGACCCCTGGTTCCAGACACGCCCAGCCAGAGGAAACATCAACTTTTGCATCTGTCTTGTCGAGCCTTCAAGAATTCTGTATGTTTCAATAAGATCTCCCCTCATTCATCTAAACTCGAGGGTTTCTGATTCTGATCCTGTTTCTGATCACGAGCTGTGTATTAGGGAAGAAGATGAGAAATTTGAAGCAGAGAAGAGAAGTACTGAAAGCTCACTGTCAATGGCTCAAAAGTCGAAAGAGAACATTTTGCTTCAAGATCTTTATTGAACAGGTCGCAAAATGCAGGCAAACTGCCTTCATCAGGGGGCTGCCTAGCTTTGTTTTATCAATCTTGATGGAAGCTATCTGAATCCATTCTCTTTACAGTTGTTGCATTGTTCTGTCAATTTTCTTTCTACTGAAGGTTGTTTGTGAATTGTGGGCATTGCATCATGTTATTCAGGGTTGCAATCAGCTTGGTTTATTATGTACAGCCCCTGTGCATACTGACAGCCTAACCATTTTGAATCTTTTATAAGCATCCACTGAGGGGATAGATGTTTATTAAATATTTACACAGGGCTTACTGGTCTATAATAGTCTTAATCAGTGAAACATTGGCAGCATTTATAGTGTCATAAACAATATCCATGTACCACAGACATCAGTGCAGTACCAGGGCTATTGACTGTACGTGAGTTTTAGGCAATTATATTGATTACTATGAAAGAGATAGAATTTGTTTCTATATCATAGAACTGTAGAACACAGAACATGGTCATTCAGATCATTAGCTCGTTATTTTCAAAGAATCATAGAATCATAGAACAGTACAGCACAATTCAGGCCCTTCGACCCACAATGTTGTGCCAACCTTTAAACCTCGCCTAAGACTATCTAACCCCTTCCTCCCACATATCCCTCTATTTTAAATTCCTCCATATGCTTGTCTAGCAACCTCTCGAATTTGACCAATGTACCTGCCTCCGCCACCACCCCAGGCAGCGCATTCCATGCCCCAACCACTCACTGGGTAAAAAAACCTCCCTCTGATATCTCCCTGGAACTTCCCACCCATTACCTTAAAGCCATGTCCTCTTGTATTGAGCATTGGTGCCCTGGGAAAGAGGCGCTGGCTGTCCACTCTATCTATTCCTCTTAATATCCTGTACACCTCTATCATGTCTCCTCTCATCCTCCTTCTCTCCAAAAAAGCCCTAGCTCCCTTTGTCTCTCCTCATAATGCATACTCTCTAAACCAGGCAGCATCCTGGTAAATCTCCTCTGCACCCTCTCCAACGCTTCCACATCCTTCCTATAATGAGGCGACCAGAACTGGACACAGTATTTTAATCCAACACAATCTGGAGGAACAGCACCTCATATTCCACCTGTATAGTCTACAGCCTGACGGCATGAACATTGAATTCTCCAACTTCAGGTAAACTACTCCCCATCTGTCCTTTTCTCTCTCCTCCTGATCTAACCAGCCCCCCATCACCCTGTTTCCTTCCCCTCTCCCCACTCCATCTGTCCATCACCCACACACCCCTCCCACTGGGTCCCTTCCCCCCCACTGTTCCCATCTCCCCTCCCCACCTCATTTGGTTCCATGTTCCACCTTCCTCTCCTATCAGATCCCACCACCTGCAGCCCTCTGTCACCTCCACCTATCACCTCCCAGCCTCTGTCACTATTTCTAACTCTTCCCTTCCACATCTACCTATCACCCTTCCTCACCTGGACCCACCTATCCTTGCCAACTCCTGCTGCAGCCCTGTTCCTCACCTCTATATACCAACTATCTCCCCTCTATCTTTCAGTCTAGATGAAGGGTCTCGACCAAAAATGCCGACTGTCCATTTCCCTTTGCAGGTGCTGCTTTGATCTGGACAATTACATCTTGAAACCTGTCAATTATTGAATACAGATACCAATTCAACCAAAACCAAATACCGATACCAACACAATTAAAACCATTCCGGTCAACAGCCAAAAACTGTTTAAAGAGGAAATATCCCCACTAATTATAATTGTCTAGAACAGATCTCTTATACAAATGAATGATGATTCGAAGTTCTCAGCCCACACAGTCTGCTGGTAATGACACTCCATAACCTTAGCCAGTATATTGCCTCATCTGATTACATTGATTGAACAGACAAGGTGCAGGGGTTAACGCACCCCACCCCAGGAGACAATGAGACAAAGTGCAGGGGTTAACCCACCCCACCCCAGGAGACAATGAGACAAAGTGCAGGGGTTAACCCACCCCACCCCAGGAGACAATGAGACAAAGTGCAGGGGTTAACCCACCCCACCCCAGGAGACAATGAGACAAAGTGCAGGGGTTAACCCACGCCACCCCAGGAGACAATGAGACAAGGTACAGGGACTAATCCACGCCGTCCCACCCCAGGAGGTACTAGTGATGCATCCTGTGAACAAATTTAGCACAAAATCTCCTTTTGATCTTTTACTGGAAGATTTCTTCATGCTGAAAGTTTTGTTGTGATGACTACAAGGAATAGCTATAAAATACATTTATTATAATTTTCCATCACTGTGAACATTCCAGTTATTAATAAGCAATTTACGTTTATTTAACCTATCATTTTTGCTGAAGAAATATACTTAGTTTCACTTAACAGTGGTTTGATAGCTAATGGTTGAAAGAAAAAGGTCCTTGATTTTTTGTTTTAATTTCGGTCTATGTATCAGAAGTGGATAGCAAGAGAGAGACCGAGACAGAGGGAAAGATACAGAAGCAGAGACAGAGACAGAGACAGTTGGATAGACAGACAGATAGATAGATAGATAGATAGATAGATAGATAGATAGATAGATAGATAGATAGATAGATAGATAGATAGATAGATAGATAGATAGATAGATAGACAGACAGACAGATAGATAGATAGATAGATAGATAGATAGACAGACAGACAGACAGACGGACAGACAGACAGACAAATAATGATGCTGGAATAGAAATTAGTCTATAAAATAGTGCACAACTCTCATACTCTAAGAATTCAGCTGAATTGTTCCATTGCATACTTATAACAGGAAGAAAAATGTTAATTTACTGCAATTAACTAATCCATTCTAAAACGTTGAATTCATGATAGATCTCTGAATCTGATTCCCAAATGATTTCTTTACATAGCATTAGCTTTATTTACAATCAGGCTATAGGGAAAGGGCAGGAACAGTGCAGTGTAATGAAGAGCTTTAGAGCTCCTTTGTGTCCTGTGTATTCATGACCCTGTTACTTCCTTTATTCAGTTATGGGATGTGGGTGTCAGTAGACAGGCCAATGGTTATTGTCCACCCCTTAATGCTCTTCAGAAAATGATGAGGGTGAGCCACTCTCCTGAACAAGTACAGTCCACGTGGTGAAGACGCTCAGACATCAGTGGTTGAGAGCAAGTTTCAGGATATTGATCTGGCAACAATGGAATAATGCTGATCCGTTTGCAAAACATCATGGTGCTTGTCTTGGAGAGGAACCTGTGAGCCAAGGGTCCCCAGTATCTGCTGCCATTACTTTCCTTGGTGGGAGCTATGAATTTAGGAGGTGTTGTTGAAAGAGCCTGGGTGAAGGCAGTGGTGCAGTCTGCAAGTGCAGCATTGGTGTTTTGGTGATGAAGCGTGTGAATATCCAAGGCTATAATGAAGCTTCATTGTCCTAAACCTTCTGCCAAAATTAGGGTGAGTTTATTGGTGAGGAAGATGTAGTTAATCAATTATGAATCACATATTGCTAAATAATTTACATAACTTCAACACTCGACCACTTTTTAATGACAAATGAGAAAGTTTCTGCTCAAGGAAAGTTTATCAACTCTCAGACCCAGAAACTATCACGGAAACCAACATCCCCTCCATTGACTCCATCTACACTTCCCACTGCCTCGGGAAAGCAGCCGACATAATCAAAGACCCCTCCCACCCTGGTCATTCTCTCTTCTCCTCCCTTCCATCGAGCAGAAGATGCAAAAGCTCAAAAACATGTACCACGAGGCTCAAAGACAGCTTCTATCCCATTGTTATTAGACTCTTGAACGGACCCCTTGTAGGCTAAAGATGAACTTTTGCTCTCTCAATCTAACCCATCATGGCCCTTGCACCTTATTGTCTGCCTGCACTGCACTTTCTCTGTCACTTAAACACCAAATACTGCATTCTGTTATTATTTTTCCTTTTGTACAAGCTCAATATACTAATGTATGGAAAAGTCTGTCTGGATGGTATGCAAAACAAAGTTTTTCACTGTATCAGAGACACAAAAAATTCTGCAGATGCTGGAATCTGGAGCAATACACAAAACGTGCTGGAGGAACTCAGCAGGTCAGGCAGCATCCATGCAGGAAAATAAACAGTCGATGGTTCAGGCTGAGTCCCTTCATCAGGACTGGAAAGGAAGAGGTGCTCCCGGTGCAGCCTCCTGTACATGGGTGAGGCCCGACGCAGATTAGGTGCCCGCTTCGTCCACCACCTTCGCTCCGTCTGCTGCAACAGCCAGGACCTCCTGGTGGCCACCCACTTCAATTCCACATCCCACTCCCACACTGACATGTCTATCCACGGCCTCTTCTACTGCTGCACTGAGGCCAGATGCAGGTTGGAGGCTTGGGAGGCTCCAACCTGATGGCCTCAACATCGATTTCTCTAACTGTTGGCAACCCCACCCCTCCTTTTCCTTCCCCTCCCCCCCCAACTCCTTTGTCTTCCCTTATTCCTGTGGCTCCCTTCCCCTGCCTTGATGACCTGCCCATCTCCTCTCCTCCTCTCCCCCATCCTTTATGCCATGGTCCACTGCCCTCTCCTGCCGGATTCCTTCTTCTTCAGCCCTTTGCCTCTTCTACCTAGCACCTCTCAGCTTATTAGATCTTCCCCCCTCCCCAACCCACTACCTTCCCGCCTCTCACCTGGACTCACCTAGCACCTGAACTCACCTATCCCCTGCCTGCGTGTGCTCCTCCCCGTTCCACCACCTTCCTATTCTGGCTTCTGCCCTCTTCCTTTCCAGTCCTGATGAAGGTTCTCGGCCCGAAACGTCGACTGTTTATTTCCCTCCATGGATGCTGCCTGACCTGCTAATTACCTCCAGCACTTTCTGTGTTTTGCTTTTCACTGTATCACGGGACATGCGACAATAATAAACCTATTTACTAATTACCAACTCTGAACTGGTGGCCTTTCATTCTTACAGGCTGTAAGTTACTCCCAGTAATTGTGGATACTGAAAATTTAATTTCCTTTCTCAATATTTTCTTCCTTAATCCAATCTTTCTTTCCTTCCCTTTATTTCTTTTTTCTGAACCGCTTTTGTTTTAGTTCAACTTCCTCTTCTGCCAGTCGTCTGCTTTTGTCTCCTTACCTTTTAGCTCTGTCATTATCTGAAGTCCCAGATGGCCTGAATCCTTCATTCTGCCCTTACCCCAATTACTGCAAGTTGTTCAGTGAGATGGCTTTGAGCAGAACGGTGACAGAAGGAATATAATGAAGGGGTGCGATGACCCATTCCAGAAGATTCTAAGACGTGGGCTGGTCTGTGCAGGATGCGGTTGTCTGCTGGAGCCCACTGTCCATTGTCCACACCCATTAACATTTTCTAGTCACAGACAGCTAGCTGATCTGACTCTTCATTACCAGAGTGATAGAACATAGAACACTACAGCACAGTACAGGCCCTTCTGCCCACAATGTTGTGCCGACATTTTATCCTGCTCTATGATCCATCTAACCCTTCCCTCCCACATAGCCCTCCATTTCTCTATCATTCGTGTGTCTATCTAAGAGTCTCTTGAATGTCCCTAATGTATCTGCCCCCACAACATCTGCAAGCAATGCGTTCCACGCACCCACCACTCTCTGTGTAAAAAACTTACCCCTGACTTCCCCCTTATACCTTCCTCCAATCACCTTAAAATTATGTCCCCTCGTGTTAGCCATTGTCACACTGTGAAAAAGTCTCTGACTGTCCACTCGATCTATGCCTCTTATCATCTTGTACAGCTCTATCAAGTCACCTCTCATCCTCCTTCTCTCCAAAGAGAAAAGCCCTAGCTCACTCAACCTATCCTCATAAGACATGCTCTCTAATCCAGGCAACGTCCTGGTAAATCTCCTCTGGACCCTCTCTAAATCTTCCACATCCTTCCTATAATGAGTTGGCCAGAACTGAACACAATACTCCAAGTGTGGTCTGACCAAAGTTCTATGGAGCTGCAACATCACCTCGTGGCTCTTGAACTCAATACCCCGACTAATGAAGGCCAACACGCCATGCACCTTCTTAACAAACCTACTGACCTGCGTGGCAACCTTGAGGGATCTATGGATGTGGACCCCAAGATCCCTCTGTTCCTCCACACTGCTAAGAGTCCTGCCATTAACCTTGTATTCTGCCTTCGAATTCAATCTCCCAAAGTGTATTGCTTCACACTTATCCGGGTTGAACTCCATCTGCCATCTGACGTTCTGTGAGGCAGAGTGAGTCACACGCAGTGACTGGGCACCAGTGACAGAACTAAAGCTCCACCCAGCCTCGAAAACAGACATGTCTGCATTTACAGCTTGTGCTGTCCAACTCCTTCAAACTGTTCTTGGATATTTTTGATAATCAGAGACATTTCTGATGCAGAAACATTGAAAAGCAGTTCACAAATAATCAAAAAATAAGATGAAAATGAGAAAAAAATGTAATTAAACAAATGATGAAATCTGAGGTGATAACTAAAATGTTAAAATGTATTAACATAAATAAATTATTTACTCTCACTTACCCTTCCAATGAGTTTCAGCAAGGCATATTTACTAACGGCATAGTAGAAGGCTATTTGGCTCATTAAGTTCTATGCTGGCTCATAACAGCATTCTGATGATTTTCCCTGAAACCTCCTCTACTTGCATTCCCATTAGCTCTCCCCAGATTCTAACACTTATCTACACTTTAGGGGCAGCTGTGGTGGTCAACGGACCTACCAACCTACATGTCTTTGGGATTGGGAAGAAACCCATGCGGTCATGGGGAGAACGTGCAAACTCCACACAGACAGCACCAGAGGTCAGGGTCAAACCAGGGCCTCTGGAGCTGTGAGGTGGCAGCTCTGTCAGCTGTGCCACCCTAAGTTAAAGTGAATGGGATCTCATTTCTTACGCCAGCCCTCCCTGTTATACAGCTGAGGACTGGGGTGAAGTGCATCAGCTCAAGACCGTTTTTGCTCCACCCCTGCATTGAATGTTGACTCCAACAGCACCTAGGGAGGTCAAAGAACCCCGTAGCTAACCTCCAGCTCATCACTGATCTTTGCACTTCAATGCAGAGCCTCAGACATCAGAGAGGAGCTGAAGAACAAAAGAGGTGGCTCCTTAGAAAATTATCAGCTCAAAGTAAGGACAATGCCAATTTATTTCATCAATGAATTGAGCACAGATTCATGGCGGAAAGAGTGTCTCAGCAGGCATTGTCCTCAGGAATCCAAAACAAAATGGCAATGGGAAGCATTTATAGGCTATATAGATTGATGGGATGTTTAATAGTGCATGAAACAGATATTGATTGCACACAGCACCTGCCACAAGCTGCACTTCTAAAGATAAAAACAAATTTTTAATGGTACATTAGCATCCTGTACAATGACAAATATTCCAGATTTGAAGGTTTGAAAGGGTGAAACTGAGGATCATTTCAAAATATTATTGCAGAGGGAAAAACATATTTCCTCTCATCTATCTTATATGCCTATTAACTTTATTAGCGCTAAAAGGTATGCTCAGATGATAATCAGCATTATACCTGCTTTTCTTTGTCTATCTGTATCCTGAAGTGCATTATACTGATTAAACATCAAGCTGCTTTTCTACAGTATAATTAACATTACAGTACTAATGTTGAAAATTATCTGTCTTAAATTGCGCAGAGTTGACTGGACTAAATATCGTAGCCTGACATGATTCTATTCACTTGATTTATTTTGTGCTATTTCTGGGGACTGAAACTCCATTTGCCAAAAAAAAGAGCAATAAATCTATTAAAAAATTATCAGTTGTTCATTAGAAATATCAAATAAAAAGAGCTGGTAGACTTATTATCTGACCCATACCATTTCAGGCCATTAAAATACCACTTCTAAAACAAAGTCTGCAACCTCTCAAAGCAGCACTTTCAGTTGAGAATAAAACAAAAATTGGAACAGGAGTATAATAGGAGCAGGTGTAGCTGCCAGCATCTGAGCTGTGATTTCATCCATTTCATTGCCCTGGTGCCTGTCTTGTGAAATTGATTATAAGTTGTTCTGAAGGGAGTCTCTGTGGGCAGAACTCTGACCTGAGTCAGATGTTGGAAGCTTAAGATGTGCTGTAGATAGTTTGAGCTCATAATCCAGACCATCACTGCAGTGCAGAACTGAGGGACCTCTGCTCATTTGGAGCACCATCTTTTGGAACTAAAGTAATAAGATAAGATATCTTTATTCGTCACATGTACATCGAAACACACAGTGAAATACATCTTTTTGGATAGTGTTCTGGGAGCAGCCTGCAAGTGTCGCCACGCTTCTGGCGCCAGCATAGCATGCCCACAACTTCCTAACCTGTATGTCTTTGGAATGTGGGAGGAAACCGGAGCACCCGGAGGAAACGCTTGCAGACACGAGGAGAACGTACAAACTCCTTACAGACAGTGGCTGGATTTGAACCCGGGTCGCTAGCACTGTGAAGCGTTATGTTAACCGCTACACTACCGTGCCTGTCCAAGTTCCCTCTCAAGTGGATGTAAGTGATCCCATGACATACTTTAGTAAAAGATCAAAAGGATTCCCTCCAGCAAGAACACAGATGCTGGAAATCTGAAATTAAAACATTAGACACAATCACCAGGCCAGACAGCATCTGTGGGGAGAGAAACAGAGCGAACATTTTAGGTTGATGACTTTTCAGAGAGAGTGAGAGATACAGCTCAGAAACAGGCCATTCAGCCCTTTGAGTGTGCACCGACCATCAAACACTTATTTACACTAACAGCATTTGATTCTCCCCACATTCCCACCATCTGCCCCCCAGATTCTACAACTGACCTTCATATCTAAGAAAAGTTTAGAGGGATATGGGCCAAACATGGGCAAATGGGACTAGCTTAGATGGGAATCTTGGTTGGCATGGACCAGTTGGGTCAAAGGACCTGTTTCCATGCTCTACGACTCAATGACTCTACACACCAATGGCAATTTACAGCGACCAATCAACCTACCAACCCACGTATCTTTGGAATGTGGGAGGAAACCGGAGCACCCAAAGGAAACCCACGCAGTGTAAGAGAGAACGTGCAAACTCCACACAGACGGCCCACAAGACAGAAAATGTTGGAAGTACTCAGCAGGTCAGGCAGCATCTGTGGAAAGAGAATCAGTTAACATCTCTACAGATTTGCCCGGTCAGCTGAGAGTTTCCAGCATTTTGTGTTTTTATTTCAGATTTCCAGATTCTGCAGGCTTTTGATTTGCTATGTGGATTCTCTGTGCAGTAACCCCACAAGATAACAAGCAATCAGTGTGGATTCTGATGCCTTGACTACTTCTTCAAAAAATTGGTAATGGAGTGACAACCGAACAAGTGCTCAGGAGCCACATTACCTGTTGTATGTTGACAACACTTTCAGTTTCATGTGATCATTTTCAATCCAGGGCTCCCTGAGTGAGATCTGTCACATGGGTGAACAGGTAAGGAACACGGAGGCTCATCAACTCATCAGACTGAAGAATTCTCATCGAGCTGTGCTGATTCTGAACCGGGAAATGTTGCTACGAATACTTAAATCAATGTAAGATCTTGGGCAGAAAGCAAAATAAATGGAGTGAAATAAAGATGAGGGAGACATTAAAGAAGCAACATTTTAATCTCTAATCATTATTAAAATTTGAAGGTATGAAACCGCAGACTTAGAGCACTACAGCACAGAAACAGGCCTTTCAGCCCATCTAGTTCATGCTGGCCTGGTTTTCTGCGTAGTCCCACCTACCTGCACCCAGACCATATCCCTCCATACCTCTCTCATCCATGTACACGTCCAAACTTTTCTTTAATGTTACAATTGAACCTGCATCCGCCTCTTCCGCTGGCAGCTAGTTCCACACTCGGAACACCCTCTGAGTGAAGTAGTTCCCCCTCAGATTCCCCTTATATATTTCACCTTTCACCCTAAACCTATGACCTCTAGTTCTAGTCTCACCCAACGTTAGGGGAAAAAGCCTGCATGCATTCACCCTATGTATACCCCTTATAATTTGGTATACTTCTATCAGATCTCCCCTCATTCTCCTGCACTCCAGGGAATAAAGTCCCAAACTATTCAACCATTGCCTGTAACTCTGGTCCTCAAGTCCCAACATCCTTGTAAATTTTCTCTGCACTCTTTCAAGCTTATTGATATCTTTCCTGTAGGTAGGTGACCAGAACTGCACACAGTACTCTAAGTTTGGCCTCACCAATGTGTTATACAACTTCCACATAACATCTCAACTCCTGTACTCAATGTCCTGATTTATGAAGGCCAATGTGTCAAAAGCTCTCTTTACGACCTTATCTACCTGTGATGCCACTTTCAAGGGATTATGGATCTGTAATCAAGGTCCCTTTGTTCTACCACACACCACAGAGCCCTACCATTCACTGTGTAAGTCTTACCCTGGTTTGTCCTCCCAAAGTGTATCACCTCACATTTGTCTGCATTAAGTTCCATCTGCCATTTTTCAGCCCATTTTCCCAGCTGATCCAGATCATTTTGCGTGCTTTGAGAGCCTTCCTCGCTGTCCACTACATCCCGAATCTTGGTGTCATCAGCAAATTTGCTGATCCAGTTTACCACATTATCATCCAGATCATTAATATAGATGATAAACAACAACGGACCCAGCACCGATCCCTGTGGCACACCACTAGTCATAGGCCTCCAATCAGAGAGATGTTAGAGTTATATTTTCAGGTCAGGAAAGGTTGTAATTTTTACCATGCTATTGAGATGCCATATATTCTTGATTGCAGGTGTTCTAACTTTTTCCAGAATGTTTGGTGGGTAGACACCTCAATGCTAGAGCCTTCATGTATTCAAGTCCTGATGCAGGGTCTCAACCTGAAATGTTCAGAATTGTGAAATTTGTTGTTTTGCAGCAGCAGTACAGTGCAAAGATATAAATTTACTATAAATTACAAAAATAAATGAATAGTGCAAAAAAAAGGAATGATGAGGTAGTGTTCATGGGTTCATGGACTGTTCAGAAATCTGATGATGGAGGGGAAGAAGCTGTTCCTAAGTTATTGAGTGTGGGTCTTCAGGCTCCTGTACCTCCTCCCCAATGGTAGTAACAAGAAGAGGGCATGTCCAGGATGGTGAGAGTCCTTAGTGATAGATGCCACCTTCTTGAGGCACTTCCTCTTGAAGATGCCCTCGATGGTGAGGAGGGTTGTGCCCGTGATGGAGCTGGCTGAGTCTACAACCCTCTGCAGCCTCTTGTGATCCTGTGCATTGGAGCCTCCATACCAGGCTGTGATGCAACCAGTCAGAATGGTCTCCACTGTACATAGAACATAGAACATAGAACACTACAGCACAGTACAGGCCCTTTGGCCCACAATGTAAAACTGACATTTTATCCTGCTCTAAGATCCATCTAACCTTTCCCTCCCACATAACTCTCCATTTTTCTATCACTCGTGTGGCTATCTAAGAGTCTCTTAAATGTCCCTAATGTATCTGCCCCCACAACCTCTGCCAGCAGTGCATTGCACGCACCCACCACTCTCTGTGTAAAAAACTTGCCTCTCACATCCCACTTATACCTTCCTCCAATCACCTTAAAATTATGCCCCCTCGTGTGAGCCATTTTCGCCCTGGGAAAAAGTCTCTGACTGTCCACTCGATCTATGCCTCTTATCATCTTGTACACCTCTATCAAGTCACCTCTCATCCTCCTTCTCTCCAAAGAGAAAAGCCCTAGCTCGCTCAACCTGTCTTCATATGACATGCTCTCCAATCCAGGCAGCATCCTAGCAAATCTCCTCTGGACCCTCTCGAAAGTTTCCACATCCTTCCTGTAATGAGGCGACCAGAACTGAACACAATATTCCAAGTGTGGTCTAACCAGAGTTTTATAGACCTACAGAAATTTGTAATAGTGTTTGGTGAACAGCTCTTTGCCTCCACAGATGTTGTTTGACCCTTTGAGTTCCTCCAGCAGTCGTTTTTTGGGAGAAGAGTTTTCATATTCCTGTGTAAATGCCAATGTTGTAAGTTGTTGACTGATTTATTGCTGATGGTGTCACTATTAACTGCAAAGCAAAACCCTTGCCAATATTCCAAAAAGCCATTATTTTGTCATTTAGTTAAATAATTCAGCAAAATGTGCTTGAAATAAGCTGGAACTCTTCATAAAGCATTGCAATGTTTTGCGAGCTGGAATTCATATATCATAACCCGCACTGCCATAAATAGTTTATTCGAGAACGTATCAACCTAAGGCATCCAAGACATTCAAATTTCTGTTCCACTGAGTATTTGTTGATAATGATCCCAAATTCTATGTCAATTTTCCCAATAGATAAAGGTACGGAAAATAAGTTAATCATTGCTCAAGGCAATGATGAATATGTGCCTTCTCATTTTCTGTGGAACCAGATGGACACGGTTGCCCAAAGAGGCCCATGTTGTCCCAAGTGTGAGATGAGATTTATTAGCCGTCCATTAGATTGTGGGTTTAAACAAGAAGAAGAATTCACTCATCCATAACAGAACAGTCCCAAAGAAGCCAAGTACATTTTTATAGTGATGTTCAGCAACACAGTTCATGCAGAATTTAAAAGCAAGTGCAGTATTGTGGCAAGTGACAGATATTCAGCAAGCAAATCCATAGAGCAAGGGGTTCAAATGGAGATTTCAAGGCAGAGATTGATAGTTTTTTAGGATAGAAGCGTGTTGGGAGTCACAGAACTAAGGCTGGAGGATGGAATTAAGATATAGATCAGCTGTAATCTAATTGAACAGGCTTGAAGCAATGAAAAGCCTCCTTCAGTCCCAGTTCCTCGGTCTGTTATGAGCCATCATCATTACACTATGTTGAGAAGGAGATTCATGCTATTTGCTTCAAGAAAAATTTTATTTCTGAGAGTCCATGAGGCCAGAAGAACAATGTCCTAGCAGGACTGAGATCGTGAGAACCAAAGTCCTTGTAGTTTGTTACGGCCAAGAAAGCACACTGATGTCTCTACTTCCTCAAAGGCTAAAGATATTCAACATGTCCCCAGTGTCTCTCACTAGTTTTTACAGATGCACCATAGAAAGCATCCTAGCTGGACGCTTCACAGCTGGGTATGGCATCTGCTCTGCCCAAGACCGCAAGAAATCGCAGAGAGTATTGAGCAAATCCCAGTCCATCGTGCAAACCAGCCTCTTCTCCAGTGACTCTGTCTACACTTCCTGTTGCCTCGGGAAAGCAACCAACATAATCAAGGACCCCTCCCTCCCTTGTCATTCTATCTTCTCCCCTGTCCCATTGGGCAGAATGTACAGAAGCTTGAAAGCAGGTACCACCAGGCTCAAGGACACCTTCTATACCACTGTTATTGGACCTTTCATGTGCTAATGATGGACTGATGACCTTTCATTCTACCTCATCGTGGCTCTTGCGTTTTGTTTGTCTACCTGCACTGCACTTTCTCTATGGCTGTAACATTATATTCTGCATTCTGTTTTCTTTTTACTACCTCAATGTACTTACGTATGGCTTGATCTGTCTGGGTGGCATGCAAACAGAAGTTTTTCACTGTACCTCGGTACATGTAACAGTAATAAACCAACACCAGTGCCAATACCAGTCTGAAACATCGTCTGTGCTGTGGGTTGAAGTGTAAAGCTCAGGGACATACACCCACACTTTCTGCACACTGTCACAATTCACCCAGACTTATGCCAGCCAAGTTCAATCTGACTCAACCAAACAAGGTCCAAATAGAGTCAAAGAAATATACAGTTTGGTCCATCGAGTCCGTGCCAACAATCAATTCTTGCCTCCAGCTTTGCCAGCTGTTAGATCCTCAGTGTTCTTTATATTTCGAATGTCTCTCTTTAAAAACTATTAAAAATGAAACATACAATTAAAAGTTTAGATTATTACATTTTAATAGAAAAACTCAACTAAAGCAATTAAAACCATTTTAAATAAGAGCCATTCAACAAATCATAAATAATCAAAAGAAGGTCATCCTTTAGTCTTCCTCTCCGTGCATCAATGGGATCCTGTGTCAGGTCTGTCCCCAGCACGAGATCTGACAGCAAATTCTCCAACTTAAATGCTGGGGAATCTCAGCAAGATCCGTCTCCACCACTGGATTTCCATGGAGAGCTTGGAAGTGATGGGGTGGCACTCCACCATGAAGTTCAGGACAGCTGCAAGGTCAGAATAAGAATCAGAATCAGGTTTATTATCATTGACGTATGTCATGAAATGTGTTGTTTTGCAGCAGCAGTACTGTGCAAGACATAAAAATTACTATAAATTCCAAAAATAAATAAATACTGCAAAAAAAAGAATAAATGAGGTAGTGCTCATGGGTTCATGGACCATTCAGAAATATAGCGGAGGGGAAGAGGCTGTTCCTGAATCATTAAGTGTGGGTCTTCAGGCTCCTGTACCTCCTCCCTGATGGTAGTAACGTGAAGAGGGCATGTCCTGGATGGTGAGGGTCCTTAGTGATGGATGCCGCCTTCTTGAGGCACCACCTCTTGAAGATCTACTTGATGACGAGGTCCAGTAAAAATTGATCAAAGGTTGGTCACGTTCTGGAATATCTGTGTCTTGTTAATCTCTATCCACTCTGAACTGTGAAAGCTACCTTCACATCTTTGCACTGAAGATAGCTGGATGTTGACCTGAGACTTCTTGGCTAAATTGCTACAAAATGAGCTGGAAATGGATTCTGAGGCCTGTCACATACTCCCCCTCACTGAAAGTCATGAAGATGATGCTTAGTTATGTCGATCTCACAAGGCACATTTTGATCAGCCAGTTTATCAAGGATTCTTAATGTAGCACAAAAGCACAATTGCAGATGTGAACTTTTGACACTGAGAGAAAGTAATTTCCTAGATTATTATAAAGTTGTCATAGATAATGTAAATAGTGAGTAGGACAGTAAGATTTCACAAGCACAGATCCTCAGCATGAAGATTACTCACAGTAAGGTGCTATTTCTGTTCTGATGAAAGTTCATTGATTGGAAATGTTAGCTCTGCTTCTCTCTCACTACCTGACCTGCTGAGTGTTTCCAGCACTTTCAGTTTGTGTATACATTCTCAACATCTGTGGTATTTTGCTTTCCTGTTTGGCATTCCTGTCTTGATTGCTTCTGAGCATTTCGAAAGGCAGCAATATGATGAAGCACAAGATTTCCTATAGTTTTTGACAGTATTTTTACAGGGCCTGAGAGGGTAGATGCACAGTTGATGTTTCCTTTGGCTGAAGCGTTTAGAACCAGGGGTCACTGTCTCAGAATAAAGAGCTGGCCATTCGGGACAAAGGTGAGAAGAAATTTCTTCACCCCGAAAGTGGCAAATCTTTGGCGTTCTCTACCCAAGAGGGTTCTGAGGCTTAGTCGCTGAAAATATTCAAGAAAGAGATTGATAGGGTTTTAGTATTGAGGAAATTGAGGGAAAAAAGTCAGTGCAGGAAAGTGGCATTGAGGTAAAACATATCAGCTGATTTATCAAAGATTCGTAATCTAACATATAAATGTTAGCCTCTCAAGGTCTAAAAGTCTGAATTTGGTGGCAATCAACTGAAGTATAACATTTATTATAACTTACAGCAAATATCTTCCTTCAAAATTTTAACTTTACTGGCAGAGCAGCAATGTATAATCCAGTCAGAAAAACAGAAGGGATATGGTCAAGATATGATTTCAAGTTTCACTGCTTTGATCGAGAGGCCAATCACAAGCACATGGCCATCAGTAGATGGTGGTCCTGAACTTGGAAGTCTTCCTGCCAGAGGAAGTGGTTGAGCCAGGTACAATAGCAACTTTTAAAAGATAGTTGGCCAGGTACATGGAGAGGAAAGGTTTAGAGGGATATGGGCCAAATACAGCCAAATGGGGCAAGCTTGGAAGAGCACATTGGTCAGCATGGATGAGTTGGGCCGAAGGGCCTGTTCCCATGCTGTATTACTCGATGACTCTATAAGTCAGGAATCCATTTCAACAGAGTGATTCACAAGAAGACTTTAATTGTCCACCCCAACATTCTTGGATAAGTAGTAAACACAATGAGAAATGTCAACCGCAATATATTCAGGCCCAAAAGTGTTATAAATTTCTATATCTGAGACACTGGGAAAATGCATTGAAGCAGCAATCTGATTTATATCCTGGACTAACAAACAATCTGCTAGAAGAAGTCAGCAGGCTGAGCAGTAACTGTGGAGATAGAGGAATTATCAATATTTTGTGTTGAGACCCTGCATCAGAACTGAGACCAATTTGCCCATTGAGTAATATGACAATAGCTTGACATAAGCACTGGAATTGGACATGTGAATAGAGGAACAAGGGAAGGGCATTCATCTCCTTGAACCTGTTCTGACATCCAGTGTGCTCATGCCAACGACAAACCATACACCTTCCTTTCTCTATAAAATGTAAAACATTTGTTAAAAAGCCCATCAATCCTAGACTTATGAATGTAAGAATATAAGAAAATAGGAGCAGGAATAGGCCACTCAGCCCTTCAAACCTATCCCACTGTACAAAATGATCATGGCTGATCTGCCCCAGGCTTTATCTGCTCTTCCATGCCAGTTCCCGTAGCCCTCAATTCCTTGCTCTTTGAAAAATGTATCTACTTTCTCTTTAAATAACCTCAATGATCTAGCTTCCATAACCCTCTGGGGTAGAGGATCCAAAGATTCGGAACCCCCTCTCCAAGAGGAAATTCCGACACACCTCAGTTTCATATGATCGCCCCCATAATCATGAAACCTTGTCCCTTCACACATGACTGTCCCATTAATGGAAACATCTTGGCATCTACCCTGTCTTGCCTTCCAAGGATCTTAAATGTTTCACTAAATCACTCTCATACTAAAATTAACAATCGCTATTTATATAAAATATCCCTAAACACTAAGGTCTTCTGCATGTAGAAGTTCTCACCAATATCATTACTAAAAGTCTCTTGTGTCATCATTACTGAAAAGCCTGGATCTACATTTTTGAACCATGTCCCCTAGTTTCAGATTCCCAAACACTGGAAACTCTTTCTCTCTCAGCTTCCTTGAAAGCTTTGAACAAAGCATTCCCAAATGTCCTAAATGTCCAAAGAAGACAATGTCTCCTCAAAATTTAACCCTTAGTAACTCTGCAATGCACTCACTCCAGAGCCAATACAATCTTCCAAAGGTTTGGGGTTCAGGACAGCTCATGGTTTAAAATAACTTCCATCATGTTGTTCTCCACTCGTTTCTGCCTATTAATAAAACTGATCAGCACAATGCAATGACAGTGAGGGATGCATGCACCTTTGTACCACATTCCATATAGGACAAATAATTAGAAGGTCTCTATCCAATGTTGGAACATTTTGTAGCATTAAGGGTAGTAAACAAACAAAAGCTGGTTTTGTTGTAGCAGTGGTAATTCTGCTGTGATTTATGAGCTGTAGGGCTTGGGGTCAATAATTTGTTGGTGCATTGCCAACCAAGCTATTACTCGCTCAGTCCCTAGACTGAGTTTGATAAATAAAATTCACCGAACTGATAGATATTGACTTGAGACAATCTACATTAATGTGCAGCCACACACAAACACAGATACCGTTGTGGGCCAAGTCCAGAGACTGACAGCTGGGGATTCCGTAGGGAAATGTTGGCCTTCGCATATTCATGTCTCAATTTGTCACGGTTACTTCCACACACATAGGGCCAATCTTGGACATCCATAATATCCTGAGGTTTCCTACAATCACTGTTGTATTGTAGAAACACGAGAGGCAACTCACACGCAGTTAGCACTCACCAGTGTGATAATTGGCAGTTCACTGGTTTCAGTAATGTTGTTAAAGGTTAAATATTGAATTGGTCACCATCAATAACTCCGCTGATCTCAATAGTTTTGTGAGATCATTTATATTCATCTGTGGGGTGAGATAGGGTGCTAATTTAACCCCATCTAAAAGAGTCTGTCAGCACACTGCTGGAGTTACAACCTAGATTTTTATACTCAAGTCTCTTGAGTGAGAATTGCATCCAGTGTGTTCAGACCGAGGTAGCAGTGAGACACACCAAGTTAATGCCAGTCTCCAATTATATCACCTTCCGTGTACTCTGCTTACAAAGTCAAGGAGCAGGAGAACTGACTTTTGTAGAGACCCCAGTATATTTCAAGGTCATGATCAACTAACAATGTAGAACCATAGAACCATAGAACAATACAGCGCAATACAGGCCCTTCGGCCCACCACGTTGTGCCGACCTTCAAACCACACCTAAAACTATCTAACCCCTTCCTCCCACATATCCCTCTATCTTAAATTCCTCCATATGCTTATCTAACAATCTCTTGAACTTGACCAATGTATCAACCTCCACCACCACCCCAGGCAGTGCATTCCATGCACCAACCACTCTCTGGGTGAAAAACCTCCCTCTGACATCTCCCTTGAACTTCCCACCCATTACCTTAAAGACATGCCCTCTTGTTTTGAGCACTGCTGCCCTGGGAAAGAGGCGCTGGCTGTCCACTCTATCTATTCCTCTTAATGTCTTGTACACCTCTATCATGTCTCCCCTCATCCTCCTTCTCTCCAATGAGTAAAGCCCTAGCTCCTTTAGTCTCTCCTCATAATCCATGCTCTCTAATCCAGGCAGCATCCTGGTAAATCTCTTCTGCACCCTTTCCAACACATCCACATCCTTCCTATAATGACGCAACCAGAATTGGACACAATACTCTAAGTGTGGCCTAACCAGAGTTTTGTAAAGCTGCATCATTACTTTGCGGCTCTTAAAGTCGATCCTACGACTTATGAAAGCTAACATCCCATAAGCTTTCTTAACTACCCTATCTACCTGTGAGGCGACTTTCAGTGATCTGTGGATATGAACCCTCAGATCCCTCTGCTCCTCTACACTTCCCAGAATCTTGTCATTTACCTTGTACTCCACCTTGGAATTTGTCCTTCCAATGTGTACTACCTCACACTTCTCTGGATTGAACTCCATCTGCCACTTGTCAGCCCAGCTCTGCATCCTATCAATATCCCTCTGTAAGCTTCGACGGTCCTCCACACTATCCACAACACCATCGATCTTTGTGTCATCTGCAAACTTGCTAACCCAGCCTTCCACCCCCTCATCGAAGTCATTAATAAATATCACAAAAAGTAGAGGTTCCAGAACCGATCCCTGTGGGACACCACTAGTCACAGCCCTCCAATCCGAATGCACTCTCTCCACCACAACCCTCTGCTTTCTGCAGGCACTTTCTACATTGTTAATGTAGTCGTTAACAATGGCATTAATGTCAATAGGTAAATTGCCCCTAGTCTGTAGTTGAGTGGTAAAATATTGGGGTTGATGGGAATGTGGAGAGGACAAAATGGGAGCAGAGTACCTGAATACTTGAGGGTTGGCATGGACTCATTGGACTTCATGTCCTGTGACTCTATGACTTTCTACGACTCTTATTTCATGTTATATAATTTGTGTCTTAACCTGCATCAAGAACCATTCACCCATCATGTCCGTGCTTGTTGTCTCCCACCAGTCCTCGGTTAACTAATCTTTTGACTTCAAACTTCCCATCCTGCCTTTCAAATTGCTCTATAGACTTACTCCCCTCTCTATCTCCGTAATGTTATCCAAATGTCCAACACTCTGAGATCTCAGTGCTCCTGTGATTCTGTCCTCTGGATCACCCTTTAATTGTTTCACCATAGGCAGCTGTGCCTTCGTCCTTCAAAGCCCACAGTCTGTTCCCGTTTCCTATAAGATACTAAGAGACAAAGCTGGACTTAACCTTTTACTTGGAGCAGAGAATGGTGCTACCATCAGGAGAAGTCTGTAGTTCCAGCAGAACTTAAAAGCTAACTAATCCTCCAGAAGATCCTTCAAAGTAAAACAAATGCAATGAAATTATTGCATTGTGCTTTCTGTGAATAATAGGCCTGAGGATTCCCACTGTAAGTGGTTGGGAAGCTCAGCTTCCAGCTCCCTCTCTGGACTCCATTCGGAGGCAAGTGTCAGTTAATCGGCGAATGAAAATTCCCTCTAAGTAGCAAAAGAACCAAAGAGGAGTCGATGGCCGATGAGAGAGAATACGTGGTGGGGGAATGGGAGTGGTGGGATTGTTCTGCTTGACGTGGGCCTGAGGAGCTCAATCAGGGAGAAAGCGCCGGAGAGCAGACCGCGATTTCCAACAGCTGATCGCTCAAGCAGAAAACCTGAAGATGCTCACGACTCTCCATGCAGAAGTGCCAACATTCCCCTGGAAAATCTAGACTGCTATTTTCCAGATGAGCCATTCAGCTTACAAAGACATGGAAACTATTTTGATTCTTTCTGTGAAATTCTTCTGTGCCTTTTTGCCCTGTAAACTTCCCAGCAATGAGGTGACCACTTCTTCTGAAGTATAATCTAGGATTTATTACCAAGCTTTTTAGCTTTTAAAAAATGTGTTTAGACATTTAAACCTGTTAAGTGGTTCCTTAACTGCTTCAGAACTGTCAAAAGGTCATCACTGGAAATACTTTATGATTGGCTAATATTTCTTTTCTCCTGCTAATGAAATTGCATTAGAGAAATTGCAAATCTGTGAGTAGTGTACTTGTGTGATTTTATTATCAAGACATAAATTTCAATGAAAATTGCTCATTACCCCTAAATTTGTTTTTATGAGAAAGGAACAGCTCTTGTCATTTTGTGTTCCTTTGTTTAATGCTCATAACAGTTATAACTATTTTTAAATGTATAATTGTTGAATCATGAGCATTAATCCCTTGCAATAAGTTATGAATGTAGCTTCATCATATCTGCTTCACGATGTATGTGCTTAATATATCAAAGGAAAAATGTTGGTAGGAATTATTTATCTTTTGGAGTTTGATAATATCCAGTCAACGGGACAAAAGATGCCAGTGGAATTTGTCCAATTGACCTTGGGAAGTCCAAGACTTTAGTGCTGCTGGCAGCATCTTCTGCCATGCCTCAGTGGTGTTAACTGCCCCTGAACTACACAGCAGTCCTCAGGGATGCCAATGGAACAACACCATCTCCGCAAGCTTCTCTCCAAGTTCAAAATATACTTTATTCATAAAAACTACAAATGGGTATAATACTGAACATGCAAAACAACATTTTCATCACATCATGTTATTCTAACCGCTTAAGAGATCGATAGAGCTAAATTGCACAGAAAGAGGCTCTTCAGCCCAACTCACACATGCCATCCAAGGTGCCATCCAAGCTAATCCCATTTACCTGCGTTTGGCCCATATCCCTCTAAACATTTTCTATCCATGCACCTGTCTAAATAGCTTTTAAATGTTGTAATTGTACCTGCCTCTACCACCTCCTCTGGCAGCTCGTTCCACATACCCACCGCTCTCTGTGTGAAGAACTTGCCCCTCAGATCCCCTTTAAATATCTTAAACCCATCTTAAACCTAGGCCTTCTAGTTTTAGACTCCCCAACCCTGGGAAAAAAGACTGTGATCATCTACCCTACCTGTGCCCCTCGTGATTTTATAAACCTCTATAAGGTCATCCCTCAGCATTCTACGGTCCAGGGAGAATACTCCCAGTCTATCCAAACTCAAGCCCTCCAGTCCAGCCAACATCCTTGTTAAATTAAAAAAAAGCCTTCTGAACAAACTCAGCAGGTCAAGCAGCATCTGTGGAGTTGGGGGTGGGGGGGGGGTGAAGGAATTGTTGAAGCTTTGGATCGATACCATTTATCAGGGCTCAGAGTGGAGAGGGAAGATAGCCATTAAAAGGGAAGAGGGGGTTGGTGAGACAGGAGACTGATAGATGAATAGTTATGTATCTTTTCTGCACCGTCTCTAGCTTAATCACACGCTTCCTATAGTGAGACAACCAGAACCACACAACACTCCAACTACAGTCCAAACAACGTTTTGTGCAAGCTTAACACATCCTCAGTTATCGTTGAAAGATGACCCACGAGAAGAGAGTTCAAAGGGTTTTGACACAGATTCCAAATAGTGTCTAGTGCAGGAGGGCTTTAAACTGCAGTCCTTCTCGATGGAGCTCTTGTACTGTGTCAATTCGAACACGCAGGGATGTAAGAAGCTGGAGAGAGTAGTGGACTCAGCCCAGTACGTCACGGGCACATCCCTCCCCACCATAGGTAGTATCTACATGAGACATTGCCTCAAGAAGGTAACATCAAAGATCTCCACCATCCGGGCCATGCCATCTTCTCACAGCTACCATCGGGCAGGAGGTAGAGAAGCCTGAAGTCCCACACCACCAGGTTCAAGAACAGCTACTTCCCTTCAACCATTCGGTTCTTGAACCAATCTGCACAACCCTAATCACTACCTCTATATAGTAACACGATGACCACTTTGATCATTCTGCACTACAATGAACTTTTTTTTGTTCTAATTGTGTTCTTTCTTGTGTGATTTTGTATAATTTACGTCTAATGTATATTTTTTTCTTGTGGATGTTGTGTCTCTAGTGCTATGTGCCTGTGATGCTGCTGCAAGTAAGTTTTTCATTGCACCTGCGCAGACATGTACTTGTGCATTTGACAATAAACTCAGCTTTGGGCGTTGGACCTCAGAGTGTGCCAGTTTGTAGCACTTGGTCATGGACAACCCTTTGCTCTGGAAATCACAAGAACAAGGCTTCCCAGGTGTGACCTTCACATAAACATGGAAAGTTCTAAATTGGATTCAACACTCTTTGAAAAATTGGTTTCATTGTTTAGTCACCAAAAGGGCCCAGCAGTTAGTAGCCATCCTAACTGCCTTTGATCAGGTGGTGATAAGCATTAGTTCTTCTGGTGAAGGTGCTGTCATGGTGCTGTTGGGGATGAAGTTTCACTATTTAGAATGGTAAAGGGAAAGCTGTATATTTCCAAGTCAGGGTGTGTGTAAATGGAAAAGGACTTGGATGGCGGTGTTCTCATGCACCTGCTGCTCTAGTCCTTCTTGGCAGAGGTCGTGGGTTTGAGAGGTGCCATTGGAATAGCCCAAACTAGTAACTGCAGTGCATTTTGTATATGATCTGCACTGCAGTCACTGTGATGGAATACTGTCCAAAGGCCTGTGTGGTAGTGGCGGAAGGAATCCATGTTCAGCTTGGTAGATGCGGTACCAATGAAGAGACTGCGTTGCCCTGAATGGTGATGAGTTCCTTGAGTGTTGCAGGAGCAGCATTCACCCAGGCCTTTGGACAGTATTCCAACACATTGTTGATGAGTGCCTTTGAAATGTGAGAAGGGTTTAGGATGTCAGGAGACGAGTCACTCACCACTGGATACCCAGCCTCAAAAATATACTCGTAGCCTGGTTCAGTTTGTGGTCAATGATGACCTCCTCCAGGACATTGATGGTGGAGTATTCAGTGCTGGTCATGCTATTACGTGGAAAGGGTAGTTGCTTAAAGTCTGTCTTTTTGGATACAGTCATTGCTTGGCATGAAGTTATTTGTCATTTACCAGCCCATGGCCAAAAGTTGTTCAGGAATGGCTGCATCGCAGGCATGGGCTACTTCATTTGCTGAGGAGCTGTGAATGGAATTGAACATTGTGCAATCATCGGCAAAGATCCCCACTTTTGACCTTATGATGGAAGGAAGGTCATTGTTGAAGCAACTGAAAATTGTTGGGACAAAAATTCTCAGCTGCTTCATCAATGATCTTCCTTCTATCATGTCCTGAGGAAGTCCTGCAGTTGGGAGGATTGACCTCCAACACCTACAGTAATTTTTTATTTTAATTTCAGATTGTTCAATGGATTTAAATTCCACTGATGCCATGATGGGCCATGGGAATTGTGAGCAATTCTGTGCCCTGTATCTAAGGAAGGATGTACTGGCCCTGGAGAGAGTCCAGAGGAGGCTCACAAGAATGATCCCAGGAAGACTTAACGTATGAGGAGCGTTTGATGTCTCTCAGCCTGTACTCGATGGAGTTCGAAAGGATGAAGGGGGATCTCATTGAAACCTACCAGATACTGAAAGGCCTGGATAGAGTGGACGTGGAGAGGATGTTGCCATCAGTGGGAGAGTCCAGGATCCAAAGGCACAGTCTCAGAATAAAGGGGCTTCCCTTTAGAACTGAGATAAGGAGGAATTTCTTCAGCCAGAGGGCGGTGAATCTGTGGAATTTGTTGCCACAGAGGGCTGTGGAAGCCAAGTCACTGGGTGTATTTAAGGCAGAGATTGATAGGTTCTTGATTGGTAAGGGGGTTAAGGGTTACAGGGAGAAAGCGGGAGAATGGGGTTGAGAAAAAAAGTCAACCATGAGCAGACTTGATGGGCTGAATGGCCTAATTCTGCTCCTGTATTTTATGGACTTATGATCTTATAAAATGTGACCGTGGTGATTCTGGTCAAACTAAGAACCATTCGACAACGCCCTGCCCTCTTTATGCATTTGATGGTGACCTTGCAGAGATAAATCCCCATTCCTCATTGGCAAAGGACTGGTTAACTGGGATTATAACTGTTGCTTCACTTCATCTGTACAAAGGAAGCAGAATAAGAGTGATGACATGATTACCATTGCTGGAATTTATATGGTGAAAAGTCAGCTTTTGCCCATTAACTTGGCAACCAGCTACTGATTATATTAAAGCTTTTAACAAATTACATTAAAATGTGAATCTCAGTAAGTGGCAACTGTGCATTTCTTGTGCTCTTTTGTAGTTCACACCTTGTTATGTTTCTGAAATTCATGGTTATGCTCTTCAGTAAACACAAAGATCACTGGATCCTGGAATTTTTGCCAGTTTCCAGCCAAGAGATGTTTGTGTTCTAATTGAGCATGGACCTGTACTAAAAACAGACGGTGTTGGAGACATTTTCCCCTCTGACTCTTGCCAATTTTTACAGATGCACCATAGAAAGCATCCTACCCGGATACTTCACAGCTTGGTACAGCAACTGCTCTGCCCAAGACCACAAGAAATTGCAGAGTTGCAAACGCAGCCCAGTCCATCACACAGTCCATCACACAGTCCATCACACAGTCCATCACACAAACCAGCTTCCCCTCCATTGACTCCATCGACACTTCCCGCTGCCTCGGGAAAGCAGCCGACATAATCAAGGACCCCTCCCACCCCGGTCATTCTCTCTTCTCCCCTCTCCCATTGTGCAGGAGATACAAAAGCCTGAGAGGACACATTACCAGACTCGAGGACAGCTTCTATCCTGCTGTTCTTATTGAATGGATTTCTCATATGGTAAAACTCCTAATCTACCTCATTGTGGCCCTTGCACATTATTTGTCTGTCTGCACTGCAATGCATATTCTGCATTCTGTTCTGTTTTCGCTACCTCAATATACTTATGTATGGAATGAACTGTCTGGATGGCACGCAGACAATCCTTTTCACTGTATCTCAGTACATGTGACAATAATAAACCAATACCAGGAGGCAGATGAACCTTCAACCCAGGTTGGTGCATATGTGACTCCAGACCGAATGTCTCTGATAGGGTGGAGAGCAGGAGAGAGTGAATGACACTGGGGGTAGTGGTGCTGCCTGAGAGAGGGTGGGGAAGAAACAAGAGACTGCAATGAAAAAAAAAACCAACAAGATGCTGGAGGAACTCAGCAGGTCAGGCAACATCCGTGGAGAAAAGCAGACGGTCAATGTTTCGGGTCAGGACCCTTCTTCAGGACTCAAACTACAGATGCTGGAATCTGGAGCAACACGCAAAACTCTGGGGGAACTCAGCGGGTCAAGTAGCACTGATGTCACAGCTGCTTTGTTATCTCCTCTCTACCTTTCAGTCCAGAAGAAGAGACTCGACCCAAATGTCAACTGTCTATTCCCCTCCATAGATGCTGCCTGACACACCGAGTTCCTCCAGAAGGTGGAAAAGGTTTGTTTATCACATCTGGAAGTGCTGTAAATGGGAGATGAGTGGGAACAGAGTGGAAAGAAAAGAAAGCAATCCAGGAACTGTGAGCTGGAAAGCAAATACCTGTGCAACACCAGCGGGAGTGAGATTGTTGAAGCAATTTTTTTCCAGCCACCCTTGATTGTTGTCCCTCCAATTAGATTTAATCTAATTCTGCAGCAGTATCATAACTCTCCAAGCAGCCTTCAGAGCTCTAGGTAACTTCTCAAGGGTAATGCATTCTAAATGTCACCAAAATGTTATTTTCTGAATTATAATTGTTTAATTATTGATAAAGATTGGTGCACAAGGTCCACTGATAAACATTTTTAGAAAATTGTAGTATATTGACAAGGTAAAACTCTCATTGTAACATATGTTCATCCAGCATCAAAACCCTAATCTGAAATGCTGATCAATATTAATGGTCACCTCTCTATTTCAATTCACATTGTAGTTAGTACTGAGGAGAGCAGTGGGGGTAACTTTGGCAACAACCTCCAGTATCCTATTGGAGCTGGGAGTCTGTTCTTAAAATGGCCTCTAATTGTAACCCTCAATTATTGACTCTGAGGGTCCGATTGAGGGTCCAGACCCACCAATGTGGCTGAACTGGTCTAATAATGGGAACCAGGGGCTCTTACCAACCAGCCTTACACTAATAATGGCTACAAATGTATTATTAGACTCCTGGGAGTACCGGAGTTAATGTGCTCTCAATCAACCTCGTTGTGGTCCTTGCACCTTATTTCTCTACCTGCACTGCACTTTCTCTGTAATATTCTGCATCTTGTTATTGCTTTTCCCTTTTAGTATCTTGATGTACTGACATTCTGAAATGATCTGTATGGATGGCATGCAAAACCAAGCTTTTCACTGTATCTCGGTACACATGACAATAATAAATGAATAATAATAATATAATATAATGACATCATGATGTGACCACAAAGAAGGGTTGATCCTAAACCCTGGGTCATGGACTTCCCATAAGATCTTTCGAAGCTGAGTGTTGACAAAGACCTTTGAACTGATTTTAAACATTTTAGATGATCAGATATATTTTTTAAAAGACTTGAAATGGATGTTTTCCTTATGGATCTGGGTGTCACGAGCAAAGCCAGCATTTATTGTCCATCCCCACTTGTCCCTGGTTTTCAGGGTAGTCCAGAGGAAATTTCGGAATCAACCGCATTGGTGGGTCTGGACCCTCAATAGGCCAGACTGGGTGAGGTCGCCGGATTTCCTCCCTTAAAGGACAGGAGTGAATGAGACGTATTTTTCACAACAATTCTGTGGAGATTATCTTAAATTGAATTTAAATTTTACAACAGCCGTGATGGGAATTGAAGTCAGATCTCTGGATTGGTGGTCCAGGCCTCTGGATTGTGATTTCACTCACTTAGCCACTGTGTCACACCACACCAGTATTTTTTGGTTAAGTTAAAACATCATCAAAAATAGCTTAAATTATTGAAAATGTATTAAAAGAGCATGAAGTTAAATAATTTTCCCTTAGGCCACTGGCCCCTTTCATCTCTTACCCCTCCCCCACCCTCTTCATCTGCCCGTCACCCACACTTTCCTCCCCCGGTTCCCCTCCGCACCTCCTTCCCTTTATTCCATGGTCCACCGTCCTCTCCCATCAGATTCCATCTTCCTCAGCCCTTTGTCACTTCCACCTCTCACCTCCCGGCTTCTCACACCATTCCCACTCTCCCCCCCTCCCTCAACCCCCCCCTCACCTAACACTCCTTCCCTCCACCTTGTTATACCAGCTCTCTCCCCTCTTCCTTTCCAGTCCTAATGAAGGGTCTTGACCCAAAATGTCATCTGTCCATTTCCCTCCATAGATGCTGCCTGACCCGTTGATTCCTCCAGCATTTGGTGTGTGCTCCAGATTTGCATCATCTGTGGTCTCTTGCGTCTCTCTTAAACTAAATAAAGAAAAGATAGACCACTGACCTGCAATTACCCTTTTAATCAAGGTTCACGGATAACAGGGGTTACACCAATTATGACTGGTATTAAGCTGAGAGGTGGGTGCAAAGTTCAGGAAGTTTGTACTCCAGCCCCCAGACTCAATGGTGACTGCAGTGGCTGAGTGTAAAAGATCAACATGAAGCTACAGAAACTGGGAGCAAGCAGCCCTAGGAGGAAGACACCATCTGGCAGAATATTTCCTGATCTGGAGTCCACACCTTCATTGGCAATTGTTCTTTCTCTCTGCTACTCACAGGGCTACAGATCCACAGTGGTGGGTGACACTCTGCTCCAACATTGGGACTTTCCACCATTTCTCTGGACCTGTGCAAGATGAACAATGAAGGAACATTAATCATAAAACAGTACAGCACAATACAGGCCCTTCGGCCCACAATGTTGTGCTGACCTTTAAACCTCACCGAAGACTATCTAACCCCTTCCTCCCACATATCCCTCTATTTTAAATTCCTCCATATGCTTATCTGGCAATCTCTTGAATTTGACCAATGTACCTGCCTCCACCACCACCCCAGGCAGTACATTCCATGCCCCAACCACTCTCTGAGTAAAAAACCTTCCTCTGATATCTCCTTTGAACTTCCCACCCCTTACTTTAAAGCCATGCCCTCTTGTATTAAGCATTGGTGCCCTGGTCCAACTGACTGCCTGCTGCTCTATTTTGGAGTTAAACTGACTGCCGCTCTATTTTGGAGACACAAGAGATTCTGCAGATTCTGGAATCTGGAGCAACACACACAAAATGCTGGAGGAACTCAACAGGTCAGGTAGCATCTATAATAGATGTTGCCTGACCTGCTGATTTTCTCCAGCATTTTGTGTGTGTTGCCGCTCTATTTTGGTCTCAATGAGGAGCTGTCTGCAGTTACCTTTGACATTGATAACAATTACCAAATTACCTTCTGTGCCCTTCCCCTTGAGAACAGGGTGGTGAATCTCTGGAATTATCTGACCCCAAAGTTGATGGAGGCCAGATCATTAGATATATTTAAGGTGGAGACGGATAAGCATCTGAAAGATTGAGGAATTGAGGATTATGGTGAACTGACACAGAAGCAGTTGCCAGAGGAAGTGGTTGAGGCAGGTACAATAACAACTTTTAAAAGACACTTGGACAGGTACGTGGATGGGAAAGGTTATGGGCCAAACATTGGCAAATTGGATTGGACATCTTGGTCAGCATGGACTAGTTGTGGCAGAGGGCCTATTTCTGTACTGTATGACTCAATGATTCTTATGAGAAGAGGAGTTGAGGTTAGCATAGATGTCATGATCATATTGCGTGAGGGGGGCAGGTTTGAGGGGCCGAGTGGCCTACTCCTGCTCCTATTTTCTTGTGTTCTTGTAATCTTCAATGCTAATGAGGTGGATCACACTGATGGCTGGCCGATGGTTCCATGGAGAATTGCTGGTTAACTGCAATGTGTGTGTCAGACTTCTGCACGAACCAGCTGAAGGTCAGATGGAAGACACAACTCACTCACCACTCTCTGTGACTTACTGAAGTTATTGGTTAACATTGCATCAACTTTACAGCAGCCATAGCTAATGCAACCTGCCCAGCCCTATTTGAAGTCAGAGATCATAAAAACAAATTAAATGAAGGCAATACTTAATTGTGGGCAGGCATGGTAGTGTAGCGGTTAGTGCAACGCTATTACAGCGCCAGCATCCCAGGTTTAATTCCGGCCACTGTCTGTAAAGAGTTTGTACGTCCACCCCGTGTCTGTGTGGGTTTCCTCCGGATGCTCCGATTTCCTCCTACATTCCAAAGATGTACAGGTTGGGAAGTTGTGAGCATGCTATGTTGGCGCCGGAAGCGTGGCGACACTTGCGGGCTGCCCCCAGAACACTCTACGCAAAAGATGCATTTCACTGTGTGTTTCGATGTACATGTGACTAATAAGGATATCTTAATATTAGCTAAGTAACATTAATGTGATTTACAGCAAATTTGTAAATTTTTAATTAATTTTATTATATTTTTTAATTGTTTTAAATGTTTTTCCAATGCTGCTCACTATCTCTAATAATCAGAGACATTTCGAAAGAGAGAAAAGGCCTTTGGCAGCAGAAGTTGTCAGAAGGACATCAGGCTGATCTGTGGGTGGAGCCTTTGTTTCCACTGTTTGTGGCCAAGACACTGTTCATGGAGTTTCACAAACTTGCAGAGGTCAACTGACCTTTGAGATGGTAAGGATGGGGGGGGGGGGGGTTGTGCTTAGACTTGACTGTGAGGAGGTCCAACAGGATCCAGATACTTGCTTTGAGTGGCAGTAACAGGTGTATCATATAGGGTGGTCAAACAATCTGAAAAAAATCCGCCTGGAGGAAAAGAGTTGACTCGGCCTGAACTGCTGAGAGAGATAACAGGTGTTTTGCCATCCAGTGAAATTTTAGAAAATTTTAACCCACTTTAAAATAAAATTAAATGTTTTTAAGAAGTTTTCAAATATTTTAAAGATGTCTAGAAAGTGTAATTGTGTTAATTAAGTAAATATTTGAAAAATTTAAGAAGTCTGTTTAAATTATGAAGCCCATTGAAGGTTTTTGAAAAATTCTTCTAAATTAACTTTGAAGAGATGTTGCAAAGAGTCTTTTTAAATTGTCAGACTATTTAAGATCTGCTACCTCTGCCTCCTGCAGTGGTACTTGGCGAATGCACTCCATTAAAATCTCTTCCACTGTGGGCAAAGAGTCCTTTATAAGTAGTGGGCAATTATACCAAGTTCACACTGCCTCATTGATCTCTGTGCTAATTTCAATATCCCAGGCATCAACTGTGAAACCTAAGGGGGCACATTGAATCACTGCCAAGGACTTCAGAATTTCCCCTGCAAAACACCCATGCACAAAATCCCAAAGTTGCTTGCTAGTTTCATGGAGTAATGACCTTAAAAAAAAATTCTAAAAAGAACAATATACATATACTGTACATCTTAAAAGATGTAATAATTGTTATTGTCTCTGTAACTCAGGGAAGGGATAATTAAAAATTGTGCCATTTTATTCTTTCAGCTAAAGAAATGCTGCTCAAGATTTTAAAAAATGTCAGATTTTATAGTTTAACATATTTCTTTTAAATTTCCTCTCCAGTTCCTTAAAAGGGAAGTCTAGAAAATGCAAGTAAGGAAGGCAGCCTTGCTGTGAGGATTACTTTCGAGAAGTTGCTTCCGGGAAGACAAAATTCCTTCCTTACTCATTCGAGTTGCTTCCTATGGAGAGTTATTGTCCCCATACTCCTCCATGTTCTGGTCCAGCTGTTGGCTTCTTTCTCACTCTGAAAGCATTTTGTCTCAGTTCTGCTTCTATACATCTGGATAAACAAGTCCATCTGCTATGTTGTTCATACCATGGCTTTTCATCGGACAGCATGTGCGAAGAGAGCTGAGTGAATGTTTCAGGTCAATGAATTTCCATTGGACCTGGTAAAGGTCAAAGGTAGATAACTTTTAAGACGTAGAGAAAAGGAAGGGGGAGGAGACAACACAAAGAATGGCTTGTGACAGGAGAGATTAAATAACAAAATGGATAACAGTGCAAATCAAATCAAAAGGCAGGGGAACAAAGGAGGACGTTAATGAAAAGAGTAGAATGATTATCTGAAGTCGTTGACTTCAATACAGTGCCTGGGATGCTGGAATGTGCCCTGTCAGAAGATGAATTGTTCATTGAGTTTACATTGGGCTTCACTGGAATAGAGGAGGATTCCACACAGAAAGCAAATCCGTGGCTGTAAAGCAAAAGGAGTCTGACAAATAGGATTTTGCAGAGCTAGGATTGGCTAAATGGGTTGAATGTCTTCCTTCTTTGCTTGTGTTCAATGATCCCATAGCATCTGCAATCTTTAGCAAGTTAAAAGTTGTGATGTACCCACAAGTTGAAGATCAGTGCACCAAAATGGTTTTGGTCAGTGATTATGTTTATCTGCACAACATCTCATTGGATTTATGAAGAACCTTGGTGGGGCCCATGAATCAGTCAATATTTATGTAATGGTATGTTATAAATATTATTGCGTGCCATAAATTGATGTTCTTATCAGCAAAGCTCCAACAACTTTTCTGTGATCGCATTCTGTGACAGAAAGATAAGTTAATCAGAATTGACGTTACATCCTGAAAGTCAATCATCGGTGACATCACTACAGCCATTTGCACAATTTTATAACATTTCAGTGGCTGCAGCAGTGATAGCAACTGATATGAGTGTCTGAAAGGGAATTGAATTGTCTGATGCTTGTTTTCCACCTTGTAGGTGATCCTATATAATATAACAGAGCCTTAACCTTTTGCTATCTCTGTGGAAAACTCTTGCAGCTTGATATATAGCATTGCAAGACTTTGTTTTCTGAAACATATTAGAAAAAGTTGCAGTATAGTTCTGAAGTAAAGGTACTATGTCCTCATCCAAAAGTGTTTTGTTCTATGCATGAGAATGGCAACAATGAATGTAAAGACATCTTCTGATTGTATTTACTATATATACTATGAATAAAGCAGATTTGAACTAAAAAAATACAGAGAATGAGCTGCCCTCTCTTCCTCTTGGACTTTCCTTTGATGTTGATTGAAAGATTAAGAGAAAGCTGTCAATTGGCTCATACCCTGCAGCTCGACAATCTTTTCTCCACCAAGGACCACTTGCTTAGTTTCAACTCATTTCTGGGGGAGGGGGTGTGATTTCCCCTTTCTTTAATGCGTCAGCCCTATTTGAGACTGCAATTTTATACCAGTCAGTAAACTGAACTCAGGCTCCTGCTGGCTCTGACTGACAAAATAAAACAAACTAAATCCATCAGATTTTTCACAAAAACCGCAGCTAAAGATATTTACATAATTCATGGAGGCAAAGGGTCCAAATGAAATTGTTAGATTCTAAATTTAACTATGAGGTGCAAATATTCCGCTGTGACGTTATCTAAAAAAGGAGGCAGGCATTTAATCTGCTCTTCACTGGGCTGTTATTTATACAGGAGACCTTTGTTCTCTCCTTTCTTATTCAAAACTTAAAGGACTGCCACTTCGATTTGAATGAAATGTGTTCTGCACAAACCCCCGATATCAGGCAGCAAAATAATAATTTTAGATAACTCCTCTTTCTTGTGAGAGGCCAACGTTTTAACTCATTCTGTCCAGATAACAAGGAGCTGTTTTCAGTAGCAGCCTATCATTCATCAACCTCATGCCAGATGTGTGAGATGGCAATAGGTATTATTGAAAATAATATGCTTTACTAATGATAGTGGTCCTTTGCCACTAAGCATTCTTCGCATTAAAAATACCTAAAAGATACGCTTACGTATTCATAAAAATTCATTTTTAGTCAGCCTGAATGAACATGAACGGCAGTTTTACTCGCTGCCAGTCTACTTACCTGGGGGAGTGCAACCCCAAGAATTCTCAAGAAGCTCAATACCAATGGAGTCAAAGGAGCCTACTTGATTGGCACCCCATCCACCACTTAAACATTCATTCCCTCCCCTACCAGCACACAGTGGCTGCAATGTGTCCCATCTGCATAATGCTATTACAGAGCCAGAGAACCGGGTTCAAATCCCGCCACTGCCTGTAAGGAGTTTGTACGTTCTCCCCGTGTCCACGTGGGTTTCCTCCGGGTGCTCCAGTTTCCTCCCACATTCCAAAGATGTACGGGTTAGGAAGTTGCGGGCATGCTATGTTGGCGCCGGAAGTGTGGCAATGCTTGCGGGCTGCCCCCAGAACACTCTACGTAAAAGATGCATTTCACTTCAATGTATATGTGACTAATAAAGATACCTTATCTACAAAAGGCTCTGAAGTTACTCACCCAGGCTATTCCGACAGCATCTCCCAAGCTCATAACTTTAGCGGCCAAGGAGGACTAGCATGAAACACCACCACCCACAGATTCATTCACCATCCTGACTTGGAAATATATCATTATTCCTTTTTTTGTATTGAGTCAAAAGTCTGGACCTCTCTCCCAACAGTACGGTGGGACCACCTTCACAGAACTGTGTGCAATTCTGGTCGTCCCATTACAGGGAGAATGTGGAAGATTTGGAAAGGCTACAGAAGAGGTTTACCAGGATGCTGCATGGATTAGAGGGTATGAGCTATAAGGAAATGTTGGATAAACTTGGGTTGTTTTCTCTGGAAGTTGAGGGGAGATGTGATATAAGTTTATAGAATTATGAGAGGCATAGATAGAGTAGGCAGTCTTTTTCACAGAGTCAAAATACCAGAGGACATGCATTTAAGGTGAGAGGGGGAAAGTTTAAAGGAGATGTGCGGGGAGAGTTTTCTTACACAGAAAATGGTGGGTGCCTGGAATGGGCTACCATTGGGGTTGGTGGTGGAAGCAGATATGATAGTGGCATTTAGAGGCTTTTAGATAAACACATGAATATGCAGGGATTGGAGGGATATGGCGGTGTACATGCACCTGTCTACATCAATGGTGCTGAGGTCGAGAGGGTTGAGAGCTTCAGGTTCCTGGGAGTGAACATCACCAACAGCCTGTCCTGGTCAAATCATGTAGAAGCCACGGCCAAGAAAGCTCACCAGCGCCTCTACTTCCTCAGGAGGCTAAAGAAATTTGGTTTGTCCCCTTTGACTCTCACCAACCTTTACATATGCACCATAGAAAGCATCCTATTTGGATGTATCACGACTTGGTATGGCAACTGCTCTGCCCAGGACCGCAAGAAACTACAGAGAGTTGTGGACACAGCCCAGCGCATTACGGACACCAGCCTCCCCTCCTCGGACTCTGTCTTTACCTCTCTTGGCGAAGCAGCCAGTATGATCAAAGACCCCACCCACCCGGGACATTCTCTCTTCTCTCCTCTTCCATTGGGTAGAAGATACAGGAGCCTGAAGGCACGTACCACCAGACTTAAGGACAGCTTCTACCCCACTGTGATAAGACTATTGAATGAGATGGACTATGACCTCACGATCTACCTTGTTGTGACCTCATACCTTCTTGCACTGCACTTTCTCTGTAGCTGTGACACTTTACTCTGTACTGTTATTGTTTTTACCGGTACTACATCAATGCACTCTGTACTGACTCAATGTAACTGCACTGTGTAATAAATTGACCTGTACAATCGGTTTGTAAGACAAGCTTTTCACTGTACCTCAGTACAAGTGACAATAATAAACCAATACCAATACCAATTATGTAAAGGCAGACATTGTGTGCTGTAGGGTCGTTTCCCATGCTGTACTGTTCTATGTTCTATGACCGCAGAGGATCATGCAATCAGCTCACTACCACCTTCTCAAACACAAATCATGATGGACAATAAATGTTGACCTTGTTCACAATGCCAGATCCCCGGAATAAGAAGAAGCTAATTATGCAGAAGCGAGTATAACTGTCAGAAATATTCTTACACACGCTTCATGCTTCAAGCAATCAAAAATAAATCTCTTAACTTTGTTGCAAGAGAACCAATTCATTCGCCCATGCAACTCAACCTTCCAAGGACAAACATAAAGTGCTGCAAATGTGGAAATATGAAATAAAATTTAAAACTTAAGAATTAGAAGAGAAACACAGCATTTCAGTTTATAACTTTGCATCAGATTATTCTCATTCAAGTCAAAGTTCATTGACCTAAAATGAATATTTCTGTACTGCGGATAGCAGTGTCGTTCCTACTCCCATATCATGATCTTAGTTTATTCCTCACACACTTCAATTGTGGAATTGAATTTAGGAGCCAAGAGGTATTGTTGCAGCTATATAGGTCCCTGGTCAGACCCCACTTGGAGTACTGTGCTCAGTTCTGGTCGCCTCACTTCAGGAAGGATGTGGAAGCCATAGAAGGGGTGCAGAGGAGATTTACAAGGATGTTGCCTGGATTGGGGAGCCTGCCTTATGAAAGCAGGTTGAGAGAACTTGGCCTTGTCTTCTTGGAACGATGGAGGATGGGAGATGTACAAGATGATGAGAGGCATTGATCGGGTAGATAGTCAGAGGCTTTTTCCCAGGGCTGAAATAGTTGCCACAATAGGGGCGGCACGGTAGCGTAGCTGTTACAGCGACGCTATTACAGCGCCAGCGATCGGGGTTCAATTCCCGTCGCTGTCTGTAAGGAGTTTGTACGTTCTCCCGTGTCTGTGTGGGTTTCCTCCGGGTGCTCCGGTTTCCTCCCATATTCTAAAAAAATGTATGGGTAGGTTAATTTGGGTTTAAAGTGGGCGGCGTGGACTCGTTGGGCCGGAAGGGCCTGTTACCACGCTGTAAATAAAATTTTAAAAAAATAAAAAATTTAAATTTAAAAAAAAACAAGAAGACATAGGTTTAAGGTGCTGGGGAGTAGGTATAGAGGAGATGTCAGGGGTATGTTTTTTACTCAGAGAGTGGCGAGTGTGTGGAATGGGCTGCTGGCAACGGTGGTGGAGGCGGATACGATAGGGTCTTTTAAGAGACTTTTGGATAGGTACATGGAACTTAGAAAAATAGAGGGCTATGGGTAAGCCTAGTAATTTCTAAGGTAGGGACATGTTCAGCACAGCTTTGTGGGCCGAAGGGCCTGAATTGTGCTGTAGGTTTTCTATGTTCTATGTTCTATTTGGTCTAGCCCAGACAAGTTAAATCATTTATTCTTTGGGGAGATGAGACAGTATCCTTTAATCATGTTCTGCACAGGTAATTAAATAAAGCTCCAGAGTATCTTTCTCTCCTTGTAATCCACATTGGTGAACATTCGGCTGTCAGAGAGTCATAGAGACATACAACACAGAAACAGGCCATTCGGCCCACCAAACCAATGCCAACCACCCATTTACACTAATCCTAGATTAATCCCTTATTATTCTCCCCACATTCTCATCAACTTGCCCCAGATTCTCCCACATGGATAGTCTACAATCCCACAGCCTGAAAATTGAATTCTCTAATTTAAGGTAACCTGCTCCCCCCTGTCCCTTTTCTCTCTCCTCCTGATCCACCCAGTTGCCCTCCACCCACCGCAGACCCCATCACCCTGTTTCCGTCCCCTCCTCCATTCATTCCAGCTGCCCGTCATCTACACCTTCCCCCCACTGTTCCCATCTGCCCTCCCACCTGCCTTATTTGGCTCCATGCTCCATCTTCCTCTCCTATCAGATTCCAACTGCCTCCCTTTGTCACCTCCACCTCTCACCTTCCAGCCTCTTGTCACTATTTCTGCTCTTCCCTCCCCCATCTGCCCATCACCCCTCCTCACCTGGACCCACCTATCACCTACCAGCTCTTGCCCCCCCCCTTCTCTCTACCTCTATATACGGACTATCTCCCCCCTGTCTTTCATTCCAGATGAAATCTCGACCGGAAACATCCACTGTCCATTTCCCTCCACGGATGCTGCCTGACCTGCTGACTTTCTCCAGCATTATACCTTTTCGCTTGATATAATTGGATCAAGACATCTCCACCCTTGCATTCAAACCCTCTTGAAATTAAGGTCAATATACCATTTGCCTTCCTAAGAAGTGTTCAAATCTTTGAATAGTTTTGATGGAATTACAAGGAAAAAATGATTCTATTGACAGGGAGTCAGTAACCAGAGGACATCGATGACATGGATGTGAAATAATTGGCAAAACAACCAAGAGTTCAGATGAGAAAAACTGTTTTACAAATTGGGATCTGGAACAGAATGCCTGAAAGAGCAGGGGAAGTAGACTTAGTCAAAGTAATTTTAACAAAATGAGTTGAATTAGTTTAATAAAATAAAATAATACCAGCAATGTCCCTCGACAGCTAAGGAAATACAGCCTCAGTTGTATTTCAAGTGTTTCTGACAATGAGACATGCTATTCTTTTCTTTTAATCATAATTTTTAGCTTGGGAACTTAGTGAGAAATAGGTGTCATGTGGGCTTGCAATTTTGGAAAGATAAATTAAAATCACCATCACAAGTATATTTATAACACTGCAGCACTGTATCCATCATCACCAGTCCTTCAGTAGAAGGAGGTTGAGATGGCTAAAGGGTCCAGTCTATTCTCTGTACAGTGCTTCTTAAATATTCTCATTTTTTCTTAGAACAGGGAGGGAGACCATTCAGCCCATTGTGCCTCTGCTGGGTATCAGAGTAATCCCATCAGTCCCATTCCCCTACTTATTTCCCTGTGGTCTATTCTCTCTCTCACATGCTCAACATAGAATATAGAACAGTACAGCACAGAAACAGGCCCTGTGTCTGTGCCGAACACGATGCCAAATTAAACTAAGTCTCTTCTGTCTGCACATGATCCATATCCTTCCATTCCCTGCGTGTTCACATGTCTATCTAAAAGCCTCTAAAATGTTACTATCATTTCTGCTTCCCTCACTGCTTCCCCTGCCAGCCTGTTCCAGGCACTTACCACTCTCTGTGTAAAAATTTACCCTGTTCATCTCCTTTAAACTTTCCCCCTCTTACCTTCAAGGTTTGTCCTCTAGTATTTGATATTTCTGTCCTGGGATAAAGGTTCTGACTGTCTACCCTCTCTCCGCGTCTCATAATTTTATAAACCCCTATCAAGTATCTCCTTAGCTCCCGACGCTCCAGAGAAAACAACCCAAATTTGTCCAACCTCTCCTTATAGCCCGTACCCTCTAATCTAGGCAGCATCCTGGTAAACTTCTTCTGCACCCTTTTCAAAGCCTCCACATCCTTCCTGTAACAGGGTGACCAGAATTGCTCATTAACCCATCTCCAGCACCATCCCCAGGAGAGGCATTGTGAACTTTCCTTCATTCTTCAGCTTTTAGAGCCAGTCACTTGCCTTCAACAGGAACAGTGTCTTGTGTAAAGCACCACCAACTGCCCTGGACTGCTCACCTTCTCCCGATTCATTGGTATTGGTATTGGTTTATTATTGTCGCTTGTACTGAGGTACAGTGAAAAACTTGTCTTGCATATCGATCGTACAGGTCAATTCATTACACAGTGCAGTTACATTGAGTTAGTACAGAGTGCGTTGATGTAGTACAGGTAAAAACAATAACAGTACAGAGTAAAGTGTCACAGCTACAGAGAAAGTGCAGTGCAATAAGGTGCAAGGTCACAACAAGGTAGATCATGAGGTCAGAGTCCATCTCATCATATAAGGGAACCGTTCAATAGTCTTATCACAGTGGGATAGAAGCTGTCCTTAAGTCTGGTTGTACGTGCCCTCAGGCTCCTGTATCTTCTACCTGATGGAAGAGGAGAGAAGAGAGAATGACCCAGGTGGGTGGGGTCTTCGATTACGCTGGCTGCTTCACTGAGATGTAAAGACAGAGTCCAAGGAGGGGAGGCTGGTGTCCGTGATGTGCTGGGCTGTGTCCACAACTCTCTGCAGTTTCTTGTGGTCCTGGGCAGAGCAGTTGCCATACCAAGCTGTGATGCATCCAGATAGGATGCTTTCTATGGTGCATTGATAAAAGTTGGTGAGAGTCAAAGGGGACAAACCAAATTTCTTTAGCCTCCTGAGGAAGTAGAGGTGCTGGTGAGCTTTCTTGGCCATGGCATCTATGTGATTTGACCAGGACAGGCTGTTGGTGATGTTCACTCCTAGGAACCTGAAGCTCTCAACCCTCTCGACTTCAGCACCATTGATGTAGACAGGGGCATGTACACCGCCCCCTTTCCTGAAGTCAATGACCAGCTCTTTTGTTTTGGCCTCAATCCCTCTCTTTCTGAGGTAATCTTTCAGCATGCCTTTGTAGCACCTCCTCTGCAACCCCCCACCCCCCACACCAACCATGGTCGAGTTGAGAGACACCCTTCGGGGGACAGGTACCACCGTCCAGTACACAGAGCTGATGCCTCGTGATCTTCTCTCTTTCACTGGTGAAATTAACTGCAGAGGAGGTGGGAGGCAATTGATTTGAAGATATTGAATGTGAGTAGTGGAATTGTTTTTTAACAATGGCACTGAAGCAAAGCTGCGAGAGAACATGAAAGGAACTGTATAATCCAGCTCTAATTATGATTGATGAACATCAAGAATCTGCACTAACAGAAAAGCCAATTTGTTCTCGAACAATTTTCCACTGACCGACATTCAATATCTGCAGAATCATTCAATAGCTTCAGCTGAGAACAATGATCTCCATCCAGTTTACACACAGAGATTATAGCTAATGTTTACATCCTATTATTCCACACAATGTGTACACTGGAAGGCAAGTTGGAATCCTTGGGTTACCTGTTTGCAAAGACCGCGCTTGATTATTAGTTTTGTAAGGGTGACTATGTCCATCCTTAAAACAGAGCAATGCTTACAGCTCGTCAACCTCACAGCTCGCGAATCGGATACAGTGACGATGGCCCAGTCGCTGGATGAATGATCCAGAGACACTGGTTCAAATCCTCCTCCAACTGGAGAAGCTGGGAAAATTAAATTCACTTCATTTAAACAAATTTGGAATAAATTGATAATGGTGTTTATAAAATCCCAGCCAGCTCACTAATCTGGAAAGAGGATGGTTTTGCCAGCTGGGAACCAGCAGAGACCAAATGAACAAATGCACTGCAACAGTCCAGTGACTATTCTGCCATCCTTATCCAGTGGATTATGTATGTGATTCCAGACTCACAGAATTTAAGAAGAAAGGGTGGGCCGTTCAGTCCTTTGTGCTTGTTCTGCTACTCAATAAAATCATAGTTGATCAGATCTTGGTCTTAGCACCACTTTCCTGCTTGTTCCCCATAAACCATATTTCACTCAGTCCAGAAATTTGTCTATCTTGGCATTGATGCATTCAACACCCACAACATGGTTACTGCTTAAATGCCCTCTGAAATGACTTAGCAACATATTCAGTTCAAGGACAATTACTGGCTTTGCAAGAAATGTCCACATACTATTGAAGAATGAGAAAAGGTTTCCATGTATTCAGTGCCAAATAGAAAGGGAGATTCATCCTTTCCCCTGTGTACTATGTGTCCTTTACACCTCACTTAAAGGACTGGATAGACCAGGGTCTGTTCAACAATGAACCAGAAAAGCCTTGCTTAGTTTGCAAAGAAAAACTGTAATGTTTAAGCTCAAGGAACAGGGAAAGGAATTGACCACAAGGACCCTTGGAGCTGTTCTGTTAATCAGTTAGATTACAGCTTTGAATGTCAACTGTACTTTCCCATTTAATGTCTTAACAAAGCCTTGCCCTACCTCAGCTGAGCTATGTGCATTCGGGATTGGATTAAGCACCTTTTAAGGATGGGTTTTTTGAAGGTTAATTTAGGGAAGGTGGGACGAGCACAGAGGTCTTTGGCACAGCAAACTGGATTCCATTGTATAGATCCAAACTGGCACCTTCAGTCTTGTGCTCCAGGTGAGATACAAAAGATGAATCTGGAAATGAGCAGAGACATCTTCCGCACTTTAACACGTAATGCCTGATTTTGACTCAGGCTAGGAACTGGACAGTTAATAAGCTATTTGGCAATGTGAGGCATAACAGATTGGAATATAATGCAGCACTTACTTTGTCTTCACAATTTCTTACCCCAACCTTTTCAGGGGTCCATCAGAATCAAGGAAGAATTTCTTCCCCTGCAGTTCTGTGGGCTCTGAGGGTGCTGATACATGCTAAGTGATTTTGTCATTGTTGGGGCAATGGGTGCTTTACAGGGCAGATATCTTGGGATATTTGTCTCATTGAAAGTGGGTACACAGGTAGATAGGGTGGTTAAGAAGGCTTATGGAATGATTGCTTTCATTAATTGAGGCATTGAGTATAGGAGTCAATTTATGATGCATCTCTGTAGAACTCCAGTTAGGCCGCATTCAGAGTATTGCGTGCAAGTCTGGTTACTACAGGAAGGATGTCAAGGTTTTAGAGAGGGTTCAGAGGAAGGTAACTAGGATGCTGCCTGGATTAGAGGGCATATGCTATCAGGAGAGGCTGAACAAACTTGGGCTCTTTTCTCTGGAGCAGTGGGAGGCTGAGGGGGCGATCTGTTGGAAGTGTATAAAATTATGAGGGCATAGATAGAGTGGACAAGCAATATCTTTTTCCCATTATTGGATGATCCAATACCAGAGGGCATGCATTTGAGGTGAGAGGGGGGTAGGTTCAGAAGAGACGTGAGGGGTAAGTTTTTTACTGAGAAGTGGTGGATTCCTGGAATGCGTTGCCTGATAGGGTGGTGGAGGCAAATTCATTGGGGGCTTTTAAGAGGGTCTTGGATGGGCCACATGAATGAGAGGAAAATGGAGGGATATGGGTATTCTGTAGGTAGGAGGGATTAGCTACATTGCCCCAATATTGTGGGCCGAAGGGCCTGTTCTGAGTGGTCATGGGCTAGGGATTCCCATGAGTTGGTGAGGATGTTACAGGGAACATCATACAGTACTATGTTTTTGTCTCCGTATCTAAGGCAGGATGTGCTGGCCCTGGAGAGGATCCAGAGGAGCTTCACAAGAATGACACCTGGAATGTAAGCCTTCACATAGGAAATGCGTTTGATGTCTCTGGGCCTGTATTTGATGTAGTTCAGAAGGATGAGGGGGAATCTCATTGAAACCTACCAGATACTGAAAGGCCTGGATAGAGTGGACGTGGAGAGGATGTTTCCATTGGTAGGAGAGTCTAGGATCCGAGGGCACAGCCTCAGAATAAAAGGGCATCCCTTTAAAACTGAGATGAGGAGGAATTTCTTCAGCCAGAGGGCGGTGAATCTGTGGAATTCATTGCCACAGAGGGCTGTGGAGACCAAGTCATTGGATGTATTTAGGTTCTTGATTGGTCAGGGTTTAAGGGTTACAAGGAGAAGGCAGGAGAGTGGGATTTTTAAAAAATCAGCCGTTACCAAATGGCCGAGCAGACTCGATGGGCCGAATGGCCTAGTTCTGTTCCCATATCCTATGGTCTTATGGAAGCTACAGCAATGTTCTTGGAGGCATTGTCTGATACTCCAGCAAATCTCTTGCTGCAGCCATGCTCAGAGTAGAGGGTCCATTGTGGGTGACGTGGACAAATGTGATCACAGCACAACCCTGAGGATGTTGGCCTGGGACAGGGGTCTGGAGTACCATGTTCAAAACCAGCAATGGCAGCCCTAAACTAAATTGAGGCTCAAGAAGGCGGCATCCATCACTAAGGACCCTCACCATCTGGGACATTCCCTCTTCACATTACTACCATCGGGGTGGAGGTACAGGAGCCTGAAGCTAAAAGACACAGAACCTTTGTACGGTGACATTTGGACCATATACAGTCCAACTTTGGAAGCAAAAGATGAGGCTGAGAAGTAGGTTTACACTGATCTTGAGCAACTTTGACCTCAACCCGAAATGGAAGACAGACGAATGCTTTGTGGTGGCTTCAATGCCAAACATTGGAAGTTACTCTCAACTTTCCAATGCCAAACATTGGAAAGTTGGAAGGTAAAATGTCAACACAACATTGTGGGCCGAAGGGCCTGTACTGTGCTGTAGTGTGCTATGTTCTATATTACCAGGGCAGCACAATGACGCTCCTCGTGGAGCCACTGTCTCAAAGCGCCAGTGACCCTGGATTCAGTCCTGACCTCGGGTGCCGCCTGTGTGGAGTTTACACACTCTCAGTGTGACCGCGTGGGTTTCCTCCAGATGCTCTGGTTTCTTCCCACATCCCAAAGACGTGTGGATTGGTCAGTTAATTGGCCAATATAAATTGCCCCTAGTGTATGGGTGAGGGGTACATTTTGGGGAGAGTTGAGAATGTGGGGACAATAAAACAGAATTAATGTAGGATTGGTGTCAATGGGTGATTGATGGTCAGCATGGACTCAGTGGGCCGAAGGGCCTATTTCCATGCTGTATTTCTCTATGACAAGCCTTTGGAAAGGTGTGACCATGTTGTAGGAGTCAAGGAAAACTAACTTTGAGTTCTGCTCCTGACAAACTGCTTGGAATATGAGTTTAACATAACTAAGACACATGGTTCCATCAGAGACACAAGTCTTCCTGGCAAAACCCAAGATCCACTGGCAACGGCTAGTTTACATCACCATCTGAGAGGGGGACCACAGGGATGTTTGCATTAACCGCATCATGGTTGCTGGACTGACCACTGCCTCATGCAGTCTGTTTTCTCCGTCAGCTCACTTACACCACATCGACAACAAGAGGAATGGTGCATGGGGTCTTTTGCAGTCTTTTTGCAGTCAGTGCCGGAACCTCATGCTCCCCCAGTCAACAGAAAGCACAAGTGATCAGAGTGCCTGGTCTGTCCTAATGCCCGCCACCCTGACCACTGGGAATCAGTGGTGGCTGGAAGGTGGAGGTAGAATGGCTGGTTGAGTGAACATTGCTACCAGGAATCAAAGGTACAGATCTTCTGTAGGTGGGGAGCTGTGTATGAGTGAGTGGGGGTGTGTCCAAGCTAGAACCTGAAACTAGCAAATACCTCATGGAAACTCAAGCAGCAGGCTAACTCTTCTCAATGCCACAAGATCGCATGTGTAGTATACGTATATATCTTGCTTCTGTTAGACCCACTTGCTCCTCTTGCTGGTGGTTAGGACAATGACAGCTTCTCCACACACACAGTCTCCTGGTTAAAAATGTGGATGGCCTCCAGTGATGACATTGAGATCTGTTGTTGTATGTAACAAAGAAGCCTACTGGTTTCTGGGGTGGGATGGATCTGGGGGTTCTTCCTTACCTGCTCACCAACTGGGGGACTGGTAGGAACATAAGAGTCCACTTGCCCTGATTTTGCCAGGTTAGCTTAAAGGGTGTAAATGACTTCACTCCTGTGGCTGAATTGGAAGCAACAGGATCTGAGTTCAAATGTTAATTCAAAGATGTAAACACTGCTGGCAACTTCTCAGTTCTGATACTGAAGTCCTGCAGGGGTGGGCAGGCATATTGAACTCCCCAGTGTTTAGAGGCAGTGATGCTCCAGTGAAGTGCTGTGTTTCTGGAAATGATGGTGTTTGCATAAAACCAGGGCACTAGGTACCCTAACAATAGATCCCAAGGCAGTTTCAAAGAGTACCTGGAAGTTACCCCTAGAGGTAACGCTTATTAACAGATTAATAACTAACAGATTATTTGGCTGTTGTCACTTTATTAGTTGTGGGATCTTGTTGTGCAATTACTTTACAAAGATAACTATACTTCAAAGAGTGCTTCACAGGCTGTAAACAACTTTGAGATGTCCTGAAAGTGATGTGAAAGTGCTTTATAAGGTGCAAGTCTTCCTGAAAAATCAGACTGGGCCAACATCACAGAACTTAGAAAACCATACTGGCAATGATTGAACGTAGTTCAATACATAGAACAATGACTTAACAGGCCTGGTAATTCCCCTGACCATTTTGTTTCTTCCATTTTTTAATATTTTTTAGTGGCAAAGATCTTGCAGATGGAAAATGCCAGACTAGAAGGATTTTGTCTCATCAGTTGAAAGGGGTTGGAGTTTGAAGGTCATTTGATCAAACCCCTAAGAATAAGCCCAGACAGAATTTCTGGACAAAACTCTGGTTGATATCAAAATTAAGACTGCCTTCTGGATCCCGTGTTTCTGCTATTGGGTCCATATCTAGTCCTCCTTCCAATTCAGTTTAAGTCCTGGTGATGTCATTGAGCGAATAGGAAATGGAGCTGTACTTCCAATCAGGCACGGTAGTGTAGCGGTTAGTGTAACACTATTACAGCGCCAGCGACCTGGGTTCAATTCCCTCCACTGTCTGTAAGGAGTTTGTATGTTCTCCCCATATCTGCGTGGGTTTCCTCCGGGTTCTCTGGTTTCCTCCCACATTCCAAAGATTAGGAAGTTGTGGGCGTGCTATGTTGATGCCAGAAGCATGGCAACACTTCATGGAACATAGAACATAGAACATAGAACAGCACAGCACAATACAGGCCCTTCCTCCCTCAATGTTGTGCTGACCTTTAAACCTCACCTGAGACTATCTAACCCCTTCCTCCCACATATGCCTCTATTTTAAATTCCTCCATATGCTTATCTAGCAATCTCTTGAATTTGACCAATGTACCTGCCTCCAGCACCGCCCCAGGCAGCGCATTCCATGCCCCAACCACTCTCTGGGTAAAAAAACTTTCCTCTGATATCTCCCTTGAACTTCCCACCCATTACTTTAAAGCCATGCCCTCTTGTATTAAGTATTGGTGCCCTGGGAAAGAGGCGCTGGCTGTCCACTTTATCTATTCCTCTTAATATTTTGTACACCTCTATCATGTCTCCTCTCATCCTCCTCCTCTCCAAAGAGTAAAGCCCGAGCTCCCTTAGTCTCTCCTCATAATACATACTCTCGAAACCAGGCAGCATCCTGGTAAATCTCCTCTGCACCCTTTCCAATGCTTCCACATCCTTCCTATAATGAGCTGCCCCCAGAACATTCAACGCAAAAATGCATTTCACTGTGTGTTTCGATGTACATGTGACTAATAAAGACCTTATATACCTTATAGTGGACCTCTGGGCTTGCCTGCTTGATGGAATTGATCCATATTAAGACACAATGTTGGGGAGAGCAGGGCTGAGAGGCAGACTGAGAGTAAGGCATGGGAACAGCTTGGGTAAGTGACTGTTACCTCTCTAACTGCATTCCAACACCACCAACTCCCAGCCTGGGACGCATCCTTATTCCAAAATAATTATCTAATACACAATGATAAATTTATAAACCATCACAATAAATTCATACCACAAAGAGAAACATCAGATTATCAGCTTCCCCCAGGTGCTTAATTAACCTGGGATCCTTTCTTTTCATAAATTGACCTCTCCCTACTAATATAAAATAAACAAGATGAACGCGACACAATTCTAGAAGTTACTGTTAAATATGTACGAGCACAATGGACTGAAATGTGTGTACAAATTAAGCAGCAAAGTTCGTATGAATTGTTGTCACATTAAGGGAGCACAGTGGTTGAAACAGTTACAACACAACTAATATATCAAAAAGCATTGATGGATAATGCATTTCACAAGCTGGAATGAGAACACAATAGCGGATTTGGCGCAGTTTAAGAAATAATAGAATATATTGTACTCTCAATAACCTGAGAAAAATATGCTTGTTCTACTTTACAGGGAACTACATGATTGCAATGTGTAGCAGAAATAAACATGTCATAGTGAAATGTTTTGCTCTATGCTAATGTATTTCCAAAATGATGCTCTCAGTGAAGTGTCAGACTTTTTTCAATTATCATTGGGCAATATTACATGCACATTATTGGGGGTTTCAATCCTACACTAAGCTAGTCTCCAATCTCCTCCCACTGCAGTGTAAACACTGGGGAATTCAGCAAGTTGCCCGCCACTGCAAGATTTCAGCGTCTAACAGAGCCGGGAAATGCTGTGGCCGGCAAATTCCAAAGTTTCCTGTTTACGGAGAAGTTCCAAACTTCCTAATATTCGTGGGAGATAAATGCTGGCACTTCAATGGACACAAAGCACAGACATTTAGAACACAGGTAGAATGGGTCATTAGGAACCTGCCCTTAAAAAGCTGCATGAATTTTCTTCCGTGTAATTCCATCTTGTGACTCCAATCCCTGGTTCTGTCTGAGAAGATTCACAAGAAATCGAGCATATCAGGATCTCAAACAATTAAATAATGTTTTGGTTTTAATTTAAAGAGATTATGTTTTCATTATTGGAATCAAATCTCTAATTAAATATTAGATATTTGTGTTATTTTCAACACAAAAGAAAAAAAGCATTATGAATAATATTTTGCACAAGCTGTTAACGTAATTGTTATCACGCCACTTTGCTATTTTAGAACAGTTATTAACTCATGCCATTTGCAACTTCATTAATAAACACAAATAATATTCTTTAACTTTAAAGTTATGAATTATTGATTTTTATGATCATACATATGAAGTTTTATGATAGCAGAAGCATTTACACAATCTGATTGCTAATATTTCCAAAATTGTTTCAAAGCCCTCTTTCACTTTCTAAAATCCACTGTCTTATAACCAAGTACATCTCACTTAATTACAAGTATGCATCAGTTATTCTTCAGAAGTACCAGGGAGCTATCATAATTCTTTTCATAGATAAAACTTAATACCCGTCCAAAAGAAGTTCACATAATTTTGTGCAATTGACTTCCTCAAAGGCAAGCCTCTTACTCCTGCTCATTTATCATTTATGTCATGGCCTCCATTTGTCTCAGTGCTTTACAGAATTCACTGCCAAGTGAAGCAATGGCAGTCTATTGTGGAGCTCTCACTTTGTTGTTCCATGAAAAGCAATTGCATTGTATTTGCCTTCCAGGATTATCACTCAGAAACAGAGTTTAGACTACAAGGGTACTCAAGATGAAGATATTCACATGTGCATTCACAGTCAAAGCTGTCAAGCCAGCATTTACAACTCAAGATTAGTTGTGCCACACTCTGTGGAGTGTGGAATGTGTGAGGAATGTATGAAATAGGCAGCAAACCTTAATACGTTAGATTAACCTATTGCAATCATGCAGTTTAGTAAATCCATTACGTGCGTAATGAGCTAGAAATTCATCTGTCCTTTTCAGTAACTCATATATTCTTCTCTAGATATCCAGTTGTAGCAAACCAAATATTGAGAGAGCAGTACTAATGTGCATGGTACCACGTAGAAAATGGATTATTTGGTACCTGATTTTTTGCATCACATGATCTGGTTTTGGTTTTACCCACAGGAGACCACATTGAAGATTATTCTGGGTGAAATCATGCCAGACCTGGAACAAGAGTAGGCACTTCCAAGAGTAATCCATATTTTCCAGAAGTCAAGCACATTCTGAAGAAAGTTATTATTCACACAACATAATTTTCCATAAGCACCAATGTAAACTGGAGCAGAACAGTTGTGGAACAGTCTCAGTGGGGTCAGGAACACATGACGCTAATTTGTTGTTTACCAGGACACACTACTGACACTGAGAGACCTGACTGGGTAGTTTAGACCTAACTGCAGACTGCTCAAGGACCTTCCAAAATCTACAGAGTGTAGCACAACTAACAGGCAGTGGATGAGATTCCAGCAGTGCAGTCTTTTGGATATGATATCATGCAATGTTTCATTGGATGGCTACAAAAGATCTCAGAGTTAATTTCCAAAGAACAGGAGAGTGTTCCTGGACTGCTGATGGAAGTGTATCCTCTAACCAAACCGTGTTCCCTGGTCATTTACAACATTGCTGCTTGTGAGAGCTTGCTACATACACGTAAATAGGTTATCGTGTTTTTCTATGCTACAATAGTGAATGTTCTTCTGAAGTACTTTACAACTTCAAAATGTTTTGGAACATGCTTGCATCTATGAAAAAGTATTTTCTCTCTGTTTTAACTGTCCTGTTACTCTTCACCACTGCCAATGCTGTCCAGTACACTGACATCTGCAAATTCCTCTCCCAGCCCCAGCCTAACAATTACAATCTTTTTTTATCATTCCCTTTCCTGAGAATTACTTCTCACTGTCCTGTGGAATTTCTACGATTTATGTATGATAGTTACCATACCTTTAACAGATTTTCTGTTAGTGTTACTCTCTCTTGTCAGATTGTCTAACATACTGAAGCTATGCTCTGCACTATTTGATTTGAATCTCCAAATTTGGAATGATGTACTGTATGAATGCACAAAATTTTGAGTTGAAAGTCTCTTTACTCATAAACACACTGTCTCGTAAATCTGAAGGACTGTGGAGCCAGACCGAGTTAGCATTTGGATTTAGCAAAGCAAGAAGTTAGAACATAGAATATTACAGCACAGTACAGGCCCTTCGGCCCACAATGCTGTGCTGACATTTTATCCTGCTCTAGGATCTATCTAACCCTTCCATCCCACATAGCCTTCCATTTTTCTATCATCCATGAGCTGATCTAAGAGTCCCTTAAATGTCCCTGATGTATCTGCCTCCTCCACCTCTGCCAGCAGTGTGTTCCACGCACCCACCACTCTGTAAGTGTAAAAAACTTACCCCTGACATCCCCGCTATACCTTCCTCCAATCACCTTAAAATTATGCCCCCTCGTCTTAGCCATTTTCGCCCTGGGAAAAAAGTCTCTGACTGTCCACTCGATCTATGCCTCTTATCATCTTGTGCACCTCTATCAAGTCACCTCTCATCCTCCTTCTCTCCAAAGAGAAAAGCCCTAGCTCACTCAACCTATCCTCATGAATATTGTGTTAGTATTTAACGGAAGGACGTAGAAATGGAACTCGGCATCTGCAGAAAGAGAAACAAAGTTAACCTTTCAGGCCAGAAGTCCTCAATCAGAACTGGGAATGAGAAAAAACAACTTAATTTTAAGCTGAAGGGAGGGTGGAGAGGGATGGATGGATAAAGGGAATTTCTCTATTAAGGTGAGGCAAGGATTGCCTTGGGGATAAGTTGTTGATAAAGCCACCTGACTGATAGGTGAATAAGGGCAGCTAGAGAGAAAGCAAAGAAGAACGTAAACACTACGAAAAGCTGATAGAAATGCCCAGCAAATCAGGCAACATTAGTGGAGAGAAAAAGAATATTACAGATGGATAGCCGAGAGCAGAAATGTCCAGTTATGACACAGAGAAGGCACGTTGCCTGAAATTGTTGAATTTAGTTCAGATTTTCAGCATAGGTAGTTCTGATTTTCATTTTTTTGGAAGGTAGCTGGGGTATTAAGCAAGCAAGTAAGTCATGCTGCAATTCCAAAGAACTTCAGTAAGAACTCCAGTAAGAACTCCATGAGAAGCACTGTGTATTGTGTTAGTCTCTTTATCAAAGGATGAATATGTTTGCCTGAGACAAGGTATAACACAGATTTATTTGATGGATTTGTGGCATGAGAGAACAGTGTAATGAGGAGATATCCATCATGGGCACAGCCTTCCCCACCACTGAAAGCATCTACAAGAGGTGCTGCCTCAGGAAGGTGGCATCTATCGTCAAGGATCCCCATCATTGGGTCATGCCCTCTTCTCGCTGCTACCGTCAGGCAGGAGGTACAGAAGCCTGAAGTCCCACACCACCAGGTTCAGGAACAGCTTCTTTCCTACAACCATCAGGTTCTTGAACCGACCTGCACAACCCTAACCCTACCTCAGCAACGGAACACTACTGACCATCTCTTGCACTGCTGTGGACTTGTCTCTGATTGTGTTTTTCTTGCACTAATGTCATGTTTTGCACAGTCTTTTTCTTCATTGTCTTGTATAATTTATGTACAGTTTACATTCTGTGTGTTGTCTAAATCTACGTGCCTGTAATGCTGCTGCAAGCAAGTTTTTTATTGTACCTGTACTTCACTGTACTCGTGCACATGACAATAAACTCAACTTAACTCAGATCTTAGAGGAAGAAAAGGTTATTTCATTGATGTGTTTGTTGGGCTAGATGGTGAGGTCTTTTCTTCAGGTAGGAGAGTTGAGAACTCAAGACATACTCTGAGGATAAGGACTGGCAACACATGACTGAGACATGGAGACAATCCTCATACAATTGTGAATCTCTGGAGTTCTCTTCCCCTGATGGCTCTGGTCTACTCAAGGCTGAGGTCAAAAGATTTTCAGTTGCACAGGGAAATCGAGGGATGTGGGGAATTCAGTAGGAAAGTGGAGATGATTTAGAATTCAGCCATCACCTTATTCAAGAGTGAAGGAAGCTCAAGGAGCTGTCAGTGCTACTCTTGCCTGTTTCATTTGTTCTTATATACAGACATCTGGAGAGTTGAGTCCATGGAGGGATTTGAAAACAAGAATGAGAATTTTAAACCAGAGGTGTTGCTTCAACGGGAAGTCAATGTTGATGTCTGTCAGCTACAGAGTTAAGTGTGAATAGGCATGGGTCACCGGACAATGGAACTTCATTTGGGGAGCAGAAAAGTTTAACGATCAATGGCTTTATCTTTTCTAGTCCTCTAAAGATTGGATTTTTTTTTACATTGAAAAAAACTTAATTTAAACACTCCAGGCTAAAGCATTGCTGATAAATAGTTGATTTGGGAGAAGCACATTCATCTTAGCACACGGATAATTGACCCCAAATGTTCAGAATCAGAATCCGATCACAGACTTAGATGATGTGAAATTTGTTTAAGGATTTGATGTTAAAGAAAAAGCCAATCATCTGTCAGTATGTTTTCAGATATGATTTTGAAACTTCCCATTTTTTTTACACATCACAAGATTCTGGACAAAGGGGGATAAACACTCCTGGAGGTCACAAGATCACAAGATCACAAGACAAGGGAGCAGAAGCAGGCCATTTGGCCCATCGAGTCTGCTCCAAGGAAAGGGAAATAGAAATGAGAAATGGTGAATGGGGGAAGAAGAAAAAAAAACTATTCTAATCCCAATTACCGGCCTTATCCCCATATCCCTTGATATCCTGACTATTTAGATATCTATCTGTCTCCTCCTTGAACGCCCCCACTGATCTGGCTTCCACTGCTGTACGTGGCAAGGAGTTCCACAAATTCACCACCCTCTGGCTAAAGAAATTTTTCCTCATTTCTGTTTTGAAACTGTACCCTCTAATTCTAAGATTGTGCCCTCTGGTCCTGGATTCACCCACCAAGGGAAACAGCCTAGCCACATTTACTCTGTCCTTTCCTATCAATATTTTAAATGTCGCTATGAGGTCCCCTCTCATTCTTCTGTACTCCAGCGAGTACAGTCCAAGAGCTGACAAATGCTCCTCATACTTAAGCCCTTTCATTCCTGGAATCATCCTCGTAAATCTCCTCTGAACCCTCTCCAACGTCAACACATCCTTCCTAAGATGTGGGGCCCAAAACGGCGCACAATATTCCAAATGAGGCCTCACTAGTGCCCCGTAGAGCCTCATCAACACTTCCTTACTTTTATACACTATACCTCTCGAAATGAATGCCAACATAGCATTCGCTTTCTTTACCACCGATCCGACCTGGTGGTTAACCTTTAAGGTATCCTGCACGAGTACCCCCAAGTCCCTTTGTACTTCCGTGCTTTGGATTTTCTCTCCTCCCAGATAATAATCTGCCCACTTATTTCTGCTTCCAAAGTGTACAACTTCACATTTCCCTACATTGAATCTCATCTGCCATTTCCTTGCCCATTCTCCTAAACTGTCTAGGTCCCTCTGCAACCTTCCTATCTCTTCAATACTCCCTACTCCTCCCCCTATCTTGGTGTTATCCGCAAATTTAGCCACTAAACCATTTATTCCATCATCCAAATCGTTAATGTACAAGGTATAAAGGAGCGGTCCCAACACCAACCTCTGCGGCACACCACTAGTAACCGGTAACCAACCAGAATGAGATCCTTTTATTTCCACTCTTTGCTTCCTGTCAACCAGCCAATGCTCCACCCATTCTGTTATCCTACCTGTAATTCCATGACCTCTCATCTTATTAATCAGTCTCTTGTGAGGCACCTTATCAAAGGCCTTTTGAAAGTCTAAATACACAACATCTACCGCCTCTCCCTTATCCACCTTGCCTGTGATTTCTTCAAAAAACTCCAATAGGTTGGTCAGGCAGGATCTTCCCTTCACAAAACCACGTTGGCTAGGACCTATCCTGCCCTGCGCCTCTAGGTACTCCGTAACCCCGTCTTTGAGGATAGATTACAATAACTTTCCCACCACTGACGTCAGACTAATAGGTCTGTAATTTCCTTTATGCTGCCTCCCTCCTTTCTTATACAACGGAACTACATTTGCGACCCTCCAGTCCTCCGGAACCACGCCTGAATCTATCGATTTCTGGAAAATAATCGCCAATGCCTCCACTATCTCTAAAGCCACCTCCTTCAGAACCCGGGGATGCACTTCATTCATTTACTCACCCTCGCTGGTCTGAGTGCCTATGATGGCTCCAGTGTGAAATGACTTCACACTAGCCCTCAGTGGGATGCCCACCTTGTAGATTAATCATAATTTGGCCACTGGATACGTCCTGAGAGGCTAAGTTGCAGTTTACAGTAGTCACTGTGAACATATACACTAAAGCAATGTTGAACCCTGAACTTCAGTTGATATCTTACTTGAGATGTTCAGTCAAAGCTTAATAGTTTATTGATTTAATTCAGTATGAGCTTGGTGGTATATTGCTGACTTCGGGAATAAACAAAGCAAAGGTTCTTTTAAGCAATGGAGATACCTAAGGTCATAAATCCTAACACAATACATTATACACCAGTGACATTACAGTTTTAGCTTTAAATTGAATTCAGCCCATTAGCCAATGATAATGCAGACCAGTTAAACTCATGTGTTGAATGTCTTACTCTATCTTTCAAACAGATGGACATGCCTAAATTAAAAAAAAATCTACATCACATAATACAACTTTGCAGAAAGAAGTGCTAAAATTATTAGCAAAAGCTTTATGATTATGAAAGTGACCAGATAATTTGTTTTGAGGGATAAATATTGGCCAGGAAAATGGATATAACTCCCCAATCTTCATTAGGTAACTTCATGAGTTAACATCACTACACTGGAGAGTTGGAGAGAAACATGGTATCATACCCTGACTTGGTTTTGTTTGATAACCATCTACCTTGGGTCTGCTCTGACTTCTTAATGCCCTAATAAAAGCAGCAGGAACATTGCTTACCAATGAAACGTGTAGCAGTGAGCCAACCTTGTTAAAGCTAAACAATCTTCTAATGATTTCTGTGCAGAAACCAATTTGTGTGTGTGAGCTCCACTGATTGAAGCAAAATGGTAAGTTAATACTGGATGGGGAAACTTCAAGCTGAGAGGAAAGAGGAAATAGTTGACCGATCAAGAATTTCCAAGCTCAACAAAAACATTTATAGTTCAAAACATTTGAAATTCCACACACTGGTGGGAGTTGTGACAAGTCATAGTTAATCACATTTTGAGGTCAAGGAGACATTAGAATATGAGTGACTATCAAACAATAGCTTGAACAATGGAGGGGCAGTGGACTCATGAATAGATCACCAAGTAATCACATTAAATATCTGTGCTGGTCATATGCATTTCCCTGCTGCTTTGCAGTGTCTTGTAAGACAGGAAACATTGTGTTAAATTGATTAGCAGTTAAACCAAGAAGACAGCCATTATGTCAAGGTCTGGAGACAGGTGACAAGAATCTTCACTTCAGTATAAATTCTGGCAAGGATCTTTTAAGCAATAAGATAGCTAAGGTCATAAATCCTGACACAATACATTATATGCTGGTGACATAACTGTTTTAGTTTTAAATTAAGTTCAGTCCATTAACAAAGCTTAAACAGAGCAGTTAAACGCAGGTTTTGAACACCTTGCTCCATTTTTCCCACAGATGGACATTTCAAAATAAAAGATTTTTGGAATATTATACAACTCTACAGGAGGAAGTTCTAAAATTATTATCAATGGTTTAATGAATAGTGATAGCCATTGGATAATTGGTTTTAGTGATGTTGATAGGAAGATAAATATTGGCCAGGATACTGCAAATTTCTTCCCTACTCTCCTTCATTATAATTCTATGGGATTTTTAAAAAATTTGTAAATTGGTTTATTATTGTCTCATGTACCATTGTACAATGAAAAGCAATTTTTCATGCCATCTATACAGATCATTTCGTCACATCAGTACTTTGAGGGAAAACAATAACAGAATGCAGAATAAAGTGTTACAGTTACAGAGAAAGTGCAGTGCAGGCAGACAATAAGGTGCAAGGCCATAACGAGGTAGGTTGTGAGGTCAAGAATCCACCTTATTGTACTAGGGGACCATTCAATAGTCTTATAACATGGGGATAGAAGCTGTCCTTGAGCCTGGTGGTACGCGCTTTCAATCTTTTATATCTTTTGCCTGATGGGAGGGGGGAGAAGGGAGGAAGACCAGGGTGAGTGGGGTCTTTGATTATGTTAGATGCTTTACCAGGGCAGTGAGAAGTGTAGACAGAGTCCGTGGAGGGGAGGCTGGTTTTTGTGATGTTTCATCAGCGTATCGCTGAAATGATGTCTTCAGAAGGTCTCATTTGTGTCCAAGTATAAATGAAACATGTTTGGTCATATTTATCTAATGGACAATACCATTATTAATACATTTACCTATCTTTATTTCCTCTCGACTCATTTTTTGAGCCAGTAGCTGCTCCGTTGCCATTTGATTTTAAATTGAACCATCACTCCTCTTGTCATTTCTCTTCTGCTGTCCTCCTGATATAAACTTCTGGGTGTTTTTTTCATGCCATCCATACAGATCATTCCATCACATCAGTACATCGAGGTGGTACAAAGGAAAAGCAATAACAGAATGCCGGATCTAGTGTTACAGAGAAAGTGCAGTGCAGGCAGACAATAAGGTGCAAGACCATAATGAAAGAGATTGTGAAGTCAACGGTCCCTCTTATCGTGCCAGGGGTCCATTCAATAATCTGATAACAGTGGGCTAGAAACTGTCCTTGAGCCTGGTGATATGTGCTTTCAGGTTTTTATATCTTTTGTCCAATGGGAGGGGGAAGAAGAGAAAATGTCTTCATGTCCATTTGAGAGAAATTGAAGATAATACTCCCTAATTCCTGCACAGGAGTGATGAAGAGTAACATCTTCTCATGCTCTGACTTAGTTTTGCTGACAAACACCGGACTTCTTAATGCCCCAATAAAAGTGGCAGCGACGTTCCTTGTCAATGAAATATGTAGCAGTGAGTCAATCTTGTTAAGCTGAACTATATTCTAGTAATTTCAGTGTAGAAAACAATTTGTGTGCATGAATTCTAATGATCAAGACAAAGTGGTGAGTTAACATTTGAGGGGAAGTTTCAAGCGAAGAAGGAAGAGGAAATAGTTGACCAATCAGGAATTCCCATCAGCTAAAACATTTATATTTCAAAACATTTGAAACTCCACATATCTAGTGGAATTGTGACATGTTACATTTAATCACATTTTGAGGTCAACAAGAAAAAAGAATATAAGGTATCTTTATTAGTCACATGTACATCAAAACACAGAGTGAAATGCATCTCTTGCATGGAGTGTTATGGGGGCAGCCCGCAAATGTCACCTCTCTTCCGGTGCCAACACAGCATGCCCACAACTTCTTAATCAGTAAGTCTTTGGAATGTGGGAGGAAACTGGAGCACCAGGAGGAAACCCACGCAGACACGGGGAGAACGTACAAAATCCTTACAGACAGTGGCCGGAATTGAACCCAGGTTGCTGTCACTATAACGGCGTTACGCTAACCACTACGCCACCGTGAGTGGATATCAAACAATAGTTTGAATAATGTAGGGGCAGAGGACTCATGTTTAGCATTAATAATCTGGGCTAATCACATGAATTTCCTGCTGCTTTGTAGTGTAAGGTAGGAAACATTATGCTAAATTGGCAGTTAAACCAAGACAGCCATTATGTCAAGGTCTGGAGACTGGTGACAAGGATCTTCAGTATGTATTCTGGGCATTATGTGATATCAAACAATATAAAGTGGAACAATGCATGTTATGGATCAATTGATGTTTTGTAGTTAATTTAGTCTGGTTTTGGAGTATAAACTTGCATTTTGACACCATGCTTGATACCAAATCAAAGGAATCATATAATTATTGAGATACCTTTATATAGCAGGTTAATAGGAAAGGTGTAGGACACATCGTTTGCATTGATCCATGAAAATTATGAGCAGGAATAGGCTGATGATCCAAATTCAACACCCAGTCCTTGCTTTCCACCCATATCCCTTGATCTCTTCACGCAGTAGTACTATATCTAACTCCTTCTTAAATAGTGGTTCGCCTAATAGTGCCAGCAACCCAGGTTCAACTCCCGACGCTGTCTGTAAGGAGTTTGTACGTTCTCCCCGTTTCTGTGCGGGTTTCCTCCAGGTGCTCCAGTTTTCTCCCACATTCCAAAGACGAACAGGTTAGGAAGTTGTGGGCATGCTATGTTGGTGCCGGAAGCATGATGACACTTGCGGGCTGCCCCCAGAACACTCTACGCAAAAAGATGCATTTCACTGTATGTTTCGATGTACATGTGACTAATAAAGAATATAAAGAATAAAGAATTTGACCTCAACTGCCTTCGTAAGTTGAAAATTCCACAAGTTTACCACTCCCTGGGTGAAGACATTTCACAGTCTAAATAGCCGACTCCATATCCTTAAGCCGTGATCCCTGGCAACATCAATGGGGACATCCTTCAGTATCTAGCCTGTCCAATCTTGTTGGAATTTTGTAACGATGCTTTCTCTTATTCTTCTAGTGAATATGAGCCCAATTGACCCAATCTCTCTTCACATGACAGTCCTGCCAACTTAGGAACCTTCACTGCCCTCCATCTTCTTCAAGTAAGGTGAAAAAAACTGCACACAGTACTCAAGATATGGCCCCACTATATTCCTGTACAATTGCAGGAAGATGTCATTGCAACAAACTATCTGGTTTTAGCTTATGAGATGCATTGCTAAAAAAAATGATCTAACAAGACATGAAACACACTGTGAATTGGAATTATGTTACTAGGCTAGTAAACCAGCAGCCTGGATATGGCTAAGAGATATCAGTTCAAATCCCACTAATGAAATCAGGGAGCTTAGAGTCATAGCGTCAATACAGCACGGAAACAGGCCATTCGGCCCAACTTGTCCGTACCGCCCAAGTTGCCTACCTGAATTTAAATTCAGTTAAGTTATTTAATTGTAATTATAGCAATTCTGAGCATGAACTTTCATTAAAAAAAAATCTGGTCTACTAGTGTCCATTAGGGAAAGAAGTAAGGAAGTCTGCCATCGATACATCAAGGGCACATCCCTCCCCACCATCAGTAGTATCTATATGAGGCCCTGCCTCAAGAAGGCAACACTGATCATCAAAGATCCCCATCATCCGGACCATTCCATCTTCTCGCAGCTCCTATCAGGCAGGAGGTACAGCAGCCTGAAGTCCCACACCACCAGGTTCAAGAACAACTACTTCCCTTCAATCATTCGGTTCTTGAACCAACCTGCACAACCCTAAAGTTTAGCAGCATCATGACCACTTTGATCACTTTGCACTAAAATGGATTTTTTTTGTTCTAATTATGTTCTTTCTTGCAAAAACTGTGCATAATTTATGTTTAATTTATGTTTTCTTGTGAATGCTATGTACCTGATGCTATGTGCCTGTGATGCTGCTGCAAGTAAGTTTTTCATTGCACCTGTGCATACATGTACTTGTGCAGATGACAATAAACTTGACTTTGACCTACCCATTCTGGTCAAAATGTGACTCCAGACCCATCAATGTGTTTGACTCTTAATTGCCCTCTGCATTTAAGGATGGTCAACAAATGGTGGCACTATCTGTGAAACACAGATCCTGTGAATGAACAAAATCAATTCTGATTCAAATTAAACAAAAATAAAAAAGAATTATCAGCTCTTGAGAAAGGTTTTCTCGTAGATAATAATGACTGAATTATTTTCTTCAGTACAAATGTCAGAATGAGAAATTGATGAGGATTGAGAAAACTTGACAGGATAAATAACAAAATATTAGTGATATTCTGATATTATTTGTATCCCAAGGCCAAGAGTCATACAAAGAGAAAAGTCTCTTGGGATAATTCCAGGTTAAGTCTGTCACTTTTTCTTATTAGTTAAATGCTGCTTCTGAAGTATAGCATCAGTAAGGTGAAACGGTATTGATTTTTCTTTTGTTTTAAGTCCCTGTGCAGCTAGTGGTTTTAATTGGACATTTGGAAGCTCCCTGGAACTCTTGGATCAGAAGAGTAACAGTTGCTTAAGGGGAAAGTTTTTACAAAGCTTTCAGTGTTCGGTCTGTTGCTATTCACTCAGGGAGTGCACAGGGTAGTGAATGTGGCTACTTCTCGGGCATTAATTGAGGTATTTACCCCTTCAGATTAGATGGCAGAGGGCACATGAACATTTCCAAACAGAAATTGGAATTGGTTTGCATTTGTTACATGTATGGGTGTTGATATTGGTTTATTATTGTCACTTGTACCGAGGTACAGTGAAAAACTTGTCTTGCATACAGTTTGTACAGGTCAATTCATTACACAGTGCAGTTACATTGAGGTAGTACAGAGTGCATTAATGTAGTACAGGTAAAAACAATAACAGTACAGAGTAAAGTGTCTCTAAGATACAGTGAAAAGCTTTTGTTTGCATCGCATCCGGGCAGATCATTCCATACTTAAGTACATCGAGGTAGTAAAAATGCAAAACAAAATGTGGAATATTGTGTTACATATAGAGAAAATGCTGTGCAAGCAAGTTCAAGGGCCACAACAAGGTAGATTGGGATATCCAGAGTTCATCTTTTAGTGTATGAGGTCCATTCAAGAGTTGGATAACAGTGGGATAGAAGCTGTCTTTGAGCCTGGTGGTACCTGCTCTCAAGCTTTTGTATCTTCTGCCTGATGGGAGAGGGGAGATAAGAGAGAATGTCTAGGAGGGGAAGGGTCCTTGATTATGTTGGCTGCTTTCCCGAGGCAGTGGGAAGTGTAGACGGAGTCGATGGAGGGGAGGCTGCTTTTCGTGATAGACTGGGTTGTGTCTACAACTCTCTGTAATTTCTTTGCACAATATCCTTTAGATTATAGGGGCAATATTCTCTTTTCTGGAGTAAAGCCCTTTCAGTTAGAGGAAAAGTGTTCTTGTCTTTTTTGTGCAAGATTGCCTTGAAACATTCAATCCATACCTGCTCCAATCCAGCGATGGAAGCTTACACTACAACCATTGGTTTTCAGCTGGGCTCCTGGTCTTGGCATAACTGTAAACAGTTGATGAGGTGAGGATGTCGAATTGATGTCACATATTTTGGAGCAGAGTGTTGGGGTGAACTAGTCAATTACAGAGATACCTGAGTTACATCTGGCCGTAAAGTAACTACAATTTGAAGCACTGCTTTCAGACAGTTTTGAAGGAATCACTGTTTTGATCAAGGAGAAAAGAGTCATCATGATAAATGCCTTATCCTTCCAGTCCTGGTGAGGTCAGTGAACTTTTCCCTGGATTTCCTTGGCCACACTTGTCACCTCAGAGCCAGCACACATCTTCCAATCTCCCACCCTTTGGCTTTCTGGAGATGAAAAATCAGATCAACGTGTTTTAACTCCTCCAGGAGAAGCTGAGCTCCTTGTCAACAATCTTCTCCAATTCCAGTTGATTCACAGTCGCAGATAAAAACTGTGCTCTTTTCCCTAATTTGGACAGCTCGTTTTCTGATTCTGCTTACCCTGGGCAATTGCAGTGATTTGGTTGTCTTGGGTTCAAAGATGAGATGTGTGCTTGTTTTTCGAGAGGAAAACAATTTCATATCTTACAATTAATGCTCCCGTTCAGCTTCCTTCTTGAATTAATATTACTTGCTTGAATTATATACCTGTAATCACCATCTGGCAATGTGTCTTATCTTTCTTGTTATTCTCCAAATCAAGCCCCTCACCTTAACTGAGCTCTTTGCTTCTGCATGCACTGATCCACCCAGTTCATCTGGGTGAACTTGAGGGCTTCATCTCTCTCAGAATTTCAAAAGAATTCTTCATATGGCAGCTTGGATATGAGTTTGATTTTTTAAAAAGAAATGCAAGATGTGGATTGCCATGGGCTCTGTCTACACTTCTCTCTGCCTTGCAAAAGCAGCCAACATAATCAAAGACCCCTCCCATCCTGGTCATTCTCTCTTCTCCCCTTCCATTGGGCAGAAGATACAAAAGCCTAAGAACACGTACCACCAGACTCAAGGACAGCTTCTATTCCGTTGCTATCAGACTATTGAATGGACTTTTGTACGATCAAGATGAACTTTTGACCTCACAATCTACCTCGTCATGGCTCTTGCACCTTATTGTCTACCTGCACTGTACTTTCCCTGTAACTTTAACACTATATTCTGCATTCTGTTATTGCTTTTCCCTTGCACTACCTCCATGTACTTATGTTGTGAAATGATCTGTCTGGATGACATGCAAAACTAAGTTTTTCACTGTATCTCAATACATGTGACAATAATAAACCAATTACCAATTACCAAGTAGTGACTGGAATTCCAACATGGAAGGTTATAGTTATCTGCCAGTCAACACGTCCAAGTTCTGGCTGAGAGCCAGATGACCACCTTGGTTACTGTAGATGCAGCAACAGTGCAAAACATAACACATGGGTAGCTCCTCAAATGCAGGCTGCCCAGTCATAACTTGCTGGACTTTGACAATGAAATTTAGCCATCTGTTGTGCACAGGAGCATTGGGGATCTGGAACTCCTTGGATCTCTGCATATGATATCCTGCAAACTTTTCTACTGATAGGAACAGACAAACTATTACTGACCTTCTGGGCATGTTCCTACCAGAAGCAACACATAACACAGCCAAAGTAGCATAATCACCTTCTAAATGTCCCATTGACCTATTTGACCTCTCACCTTATCACAGACATTTAGTACATTTCTCACATCATCTGCTCTGCAACTTAAAATTACCTTTTCTTATCTCTTTCCCGTTCTGACAAAGGATCTCCGACATGAAACGTTAACTCTTGTTTCTCTCTCCACAGAGACTGCCAGACCTGCTGAATGTTTCCAGCATTTAGTGTTTTAATTTCAGATTTCCAGCACACAATGTTGTTTTGATTTTCTCTTGTCTTTCAGACAATTCATCCTCCATTCATGTCTTCCCTGAGGTACCACCACAAAAAATTTCACATTGTCTCTGAAGGTTTAGCCAAGGTTATGTATTTGTACCAATGGCTTCAGACACAAAGTACTATCCAAGCTAACCAAAGAGCACAAGTACTACTGATGGTTAAACTGCTCAAATAGATCCCTTGGTACTATAATTGCACTACTGAGGGAGCCCAAGGGAAGATGATTCAGATGATTAATCCCATGTGCAATAGAGCTATGTACAACATTCATGGGACTAGAGACCATTAAGTACACTTCTGTTATCAATTGTATTTTAGGATTCATAATTTATTAAATGGTGGAGACAAGGAATGCATTTTACTGCTCTGAAGTTTACAGTCTAACTTACTCGATGTTCCAAAATTGTACTTTTTAATAATTTATCAGTTTGCTAGCCTCAACTCTGAGCAAATGCTCAGTAAATATAAAATGTATTTGTAATCTGATGGATGAAAGGAGTTGAAGATGGGAATATGCCCCATTTGAATTGATTTATATAATATTTTTCTTACCCTGATGATCATAATTCAACCATTGATATGAAATCCTGTAGAAAATGGCAGAATTGTCAATGAAAAAGAAATTTGACTTTGGTTGATTTTGCTGTGTGCTCCCACGTTGTAGTCAGGCTGATTGACTGGCGAGAGCATTTATTGCTGAAGTAGTTAATAGTTAATGAAATCAATTGCTAAGAATCAGGAATGTAGCAAGTTACTTTTGTCTGTTGAATTCAAAATTAAGCCCAGAATAAAACATTCCCACAGTTTTGAAAATTACTTACAAACAAATTTTACATTTGACTGAAACTAACTGAATTATTTATTCTTGTTCCTCATATGTAAATACTTATCTGGAATAGCTGCAAAGAACCAACTGAAAAGTTCCCTAAACTTGGACCAACATCACAGGGAGCATTGGTTTGCTTTTGGCCATATCAACAATCTGCTTCCATCCAAAGTTAAATGATTATTTTGGGAGCAAAGCTCTTGGTGTAATTATTGCAAACTCATCTTTTCTGGAGTTAATTAGCCACAGTCATAATGGATTACTGCACAGCGACTAAAGTACTAATTAAACTAATTAGAATGGGGCAGATTTGACTAAAGTAAGTCAACCTATGATTTCCCCATCAAGCCCCTGCGTGATCAGCTTGCATTGTTAGACCCACTTGAAGCAGTTTCAAAGACCAGTGTTTTATTTCACATTACGAATACATGGATGCGTGCTGCTTTATTTGATCACTTTTGAACATTATCTCCTTTAAGGCAGCCACAAAAAGAAATAAATTAGCAAAGAATCAACTTGGCATGGATGGAACATCGCTGATTGTTTTCAGTTGCCTCAACATGACAGATGCTCACATGCGTATGTGGCTGCATGAGGATGTTTCATGACCAATCTATTTCTTGATATTGTAAATATTACCACGTTTCTTCATATAACTTGTATTGACTAATCACCTGAGCATAATACCCAAGGAATTTCACAGGAGCATTGCTGAACAAAATTTGGCATGAAGCCACATAAGCAGATAATAGGGCAGATTCTTCTGTTTTTATTAACTTTCTACGATTTAGACAATGATAGCAAGGCCAGCATTTATTTGGTATTGGTATTGGTTTATTATTGTCACTTGTACCAAGGTACAGTGAAAAACTTCTTTTGCATACCGTTCATACAGGTCAATTCATTACACAGTGCAGATACATTCAGTTAGTGCAGAGTGCATTGAGGTAGTACAGTGTAAAAACAATAACAGAATACAGAGTAAAGTGTCACAGCCACAGGGAAGTGCAGTGCAGGTAGACAATAAGGTGCAAGGTCATAACAAGGTAGATTGTGAGGTCAAGAGTCCATCTCATCGTATAAGGGAACCATTCAATAGTCTATCATCGTGGGATAGAAGCTGTCATTGATCCTAGTAGTACATGCCCTCAGGCTCCTGTATCTTTTGACTGATGGGAGAAGAGAGAAGAGAGAATGTCTGGGGTGGGTGGGGTCTTTGATTATTCTGGCTGCTCCGCCAAGGCGGTGAGAAGTATAGACGGAGTCCATGGAGGGGAGGTTGTTTGTCCATGTCTAATGCCTCTGAGAAGGTGGTGGTGAACTACTTACTTGAAAAGCTACAATCTGTAAGGGAAGGTGCTCCCACATTGCTGTTGGGGAGGGAGTTCCAGGATTTAGATCCAACGATGTTGAAGGAACAGTGATAGATATTTCCGAGTCAGGATGGTGTGTGAATTAGAGAAGAAAACCCCCAGGGGCAAATGTGTTTACTGTCCTTATCTTTCTTGACAATAGAGACTGCAGGTTGGGAAGAGCTGTCAGATTAGCCCAGACAAGCAGCTACAGTGCATCATGCAGCCAAGATGTGGAAGCAAAAAACATTTGCGGTGATGAATTGGGTGTGAAAGAAACAGGTTATTCTGCCCTGGATGTTGCTGAGCTTCCTGAGTGTTGTTGGAGTTGCACTCATTGAGGCAAATGGAATTGGTATTGGTAACTGGTTGATTAATGTCACATTAACTGGGATACAGTGAAAAACTTTGTTTTGCATGCCATCCATACAAATCAGTACATTGTAGTACAAGGAAAAAGCAATAACAGAATGCAGAATATAGTGTTACAGTTACAGAGAAAGTGCAGTGCAGGCAGACAATAAGGTGCAAGGATTGTGGTGAGGTAGATTGTGAGGTCAGGAGTTTATCTTTAACATACAAGAGTCCATTCAATAGTCTTATAACAGCGGGATAGAAGCTGTCCTTGAGCCTGGTGGTGTGTGTTTTCAAGCTTTTGTATTTTCTGTGCCTGGTGCAAAGGGGAGAAGAGAGAATGTCTGGGGTGGGAGGGGTCTTTGATTATGTTGGCTGCTTTCCTGAGGCAGCGAGAAGTGTAGACAGAGTCCATGGAGGGGAGGCTGGTTTTGGTGACGTGCTGTGTCCACAACTCTCCGCAGTTTCTTGTGGTTCTGGACAGAGCAGTTGCCATACCAAGGAGAGTGTTAAATCACCTTTCTGACTTGTATTTTACAGATGGTGGAAAGGCCTTGGGGTTCCAGGAGGTGAGACACTTGCTGCAGGATACCCAGACTCTAAGCTGCTCTTGCGCCCACAGTAGTGGGCAGTTCCAGCTGAGGAAGTTATGGGCATGCTATGTTGGCGCCGGAAGTGTGGCGACACTTGCGGGCTGCCCCCCAAAGCAGTACGCAAAAAGACGTATTTCACTGTGTGTTTTGATGTACATGTGACTAATAAAGAAATCTTAAATCTTAAAGAAATCTTAAATCAATGGTGACCCTCCAAGATGTCATTGTAGGAGGAAACAGTGATCAAAAACATCCTTACCACCACCATCCTTACAAAGCTTTACCCTCAGTACATTGAAAATATTAACAATAACACCAAATTCAGGGATTAAATTAAGTAAACATTTCTACTACATCGGTGTGTGACAGTCAATTGGAGCTTATTCAAGTTCTTACTCATTACCAACCTTGTGACTTCATTGGCTCCCACAGTAGTCCTACAACAACTTCCATTTATAGAGCACCGATGGTGTTAAGAACCATTCTGAGGTACTTTGACTGACTTTTGATAAAATAAGTTCACCATGGGGTACCAGGGCAGACAAGCAAAGGCTTGGCCAGTGTTAAGAAAGAATGTCATGGATGATGGGGAGAGGTTTAGGGACAGAATTCTAGCATTTAGGATCCAGGCATAGCCACTAATGTTGGAGCAATCACCATAGAGCATAGAACATACAGCACAGACAGTCCCTTCGGCCCACAATGTTGTGCCGAAATAGCTATTCATTCTTACCTACAGAATGCCCACATCCCTCCATTATCCTCTCATTCTGCTGCCCATCCAAGCCCCTCTTAAAAACCCCCAATGAATTTGCCACCACCCTATCAGGCAACGCATTCCAGGCATCCACCACCCTCTCAATAAAAAACTTATCCCTCACGTCTGTTCTGAACTTACCCCCTCTCACCTTAAATGCATGTCCTCTGGTATTGGATCGCTCAGTAATGAGAAAAAGATATTGCTTGTCCACCCTATCTATGCCCCTCATAATTTTATACACTTCCAACAGATCACCCCTCAGCCTCTGCGACTCCAGAGAAAAGAACCCAAGTTTGCCCAGCCTCTCCTGATAGCACCTCTCTAATCCAGTAAACCTCCTCTGCAACCTCTCTAAAGCCTCAATATCCTTCCTATACTGAGGTGACCAGAATTGCATACAATACTCTGAATGCAGCCTAATGCAACACTGGGGTTGTGATCTGGATATCCATCCTTTCCCAATTTGGCAGATGCATGGGTCCCATCTAGTGATCCGAGCCCAAAATCTCCCAATGACCTCATGGGGTACAGAGCTGTATAGTGCACGGTTTGTGCTTCATGGTTCGGATTATTACTATTGAAATAAGGAAAAATTAACACCTGTTAATTAATAGTACAAGCTAAAAGACAGAATCTGTAAAGAGGGCAACTCTGACAATCTATTGATGATGTTGCTGACCATACCTTAAGATTAACTAGGGGAGAAAACCAGCTCTGGTCCCCAGTTCAAGGCCTGTGGAGGGACTTTGCCTCATCTCCACAATCTCAGCACATTGGGAAAAGGAGTACATTGTCTCACATTTCTTCAAGTGGCAGTGGTCAAAGGTGACTCCGTCCCTCTGGAAACGGGACTGAAGGGCCCGAGTTTTTCTCATGCCTTTCCAAACATTGAACAACTGTTTCTTAGCCAAACACTTTGACAAGGGTGGACGAGGAACAGACACTGATGGTAAAGCTTTGGTCCTCTAGTTTGCTGGAAAACAGCTCCCTTTAGTGGCCTGGTGATGCACTCTCCAGAATATTGCTTTGAATACTCAGTTTCAAAGAACACACGTTTGGGAGACATGAATCTCCTGTATTTTAGTCACTGACATAAGTTAGGGAAGGCAATTTATATATTTCAACCCCTTTTGCAAAGGGTTAAAATATTTGTGCTTTTCCATTTTCTTTTAAAATACACCCACACTGTATGAAAACTGAATATTATTGGATCAAGTCGATTCGAGTTCATTGTCATGTGCACAAGTACAGTGAGGTACAGGGACAATGAAAAACTTGCAGCAGCATCACAGGCACGTATGTACAGACAACACACAGAACATAAATTATACAAGACGGTGAAGAAAGTGAAAAAAAAGACTCTGCACAAACAAGATCTTATTGCAAAACAAAGACACAATCGGAGACAAGTCCATGGTAGTGTTCCGTTGCTGAGGTAGGGTTAGGGTTGTGCAGGTTAGTTCAAGAACTGTATTGTTGTCGGCAAGTAGTTGTTCCTGAACCTGGTGGTGTGGGACTTCAGGCTTCTGTACCTTCTGCCTGAGAGTAGCAGTGAGAAGAAGGCATGACCCGGATGGTGGGGATCCTTAATGATAGATGCTGCCGTCTTGAGGCAGAGCCTCCTGTAGATTTCGAGATTCACTGTCCAGATTATACGTCAAATTCTTTCTGTACATTGCATTAGCGAATCTTTCTTCCTGTTGGTGCATTTTGTTTGGTCATGTGTGTCATATTTTCAAAAATTATATACGTTGCCAATGAGATACAAATCAATTTAAAGTAGATGATAATTAGCTGAAGAGATTCACATGGCTGATGACTAAAGAATGCAGTTTAAGGACAAAAGAGCTGGCAGATTTAAAAGCTGGAAGCAGTAACAATGAGGGAGAAAATTGTCATGATCAATTAATCCTTCTGTTCCAGTCACTCATTCAGTTAAAGGGATTTTGAAGTGCTGTACTACACTGTTTAGAAACGCTAAGAACAAGTTAACATATAAGAGCAGAAATTCCCAAACAAACCTAGTCTATACTCTAAACACGAAGAGTTGGAGGCATCCTCATTTCATGAACTGAAATGGAAGTAAAAAAGATTTAGTTGCAAATAAAACAATATCAGAAACTTTTGGAAATACTTTATGGAAGGAGAAACAGAATTAATATTTCCAAAGACCCTTCAGAACTGGGAAAAAACTTAAAGCCACCATTTTTTAATCTCTCTTAGTGTCTCTGATCTGAAACATTATTTTTCTTCCTGTAGATGCTAAAATAGTGATCACATTATTTGTCCCAATTATCTTCTGAAGAGATTGCTGACTCGAGAGCTAATTGAGTGTGTGAATGCAGTTACCACTTGGGAGAAACTGGCAGGTAGGTCTCTGGAATGGTGATGGTGATTGTATGCCAATATATAGTGTTACGGGAGGTGCAACAGTGATGGGGGCAGACCTGAGACAGGTGGGTACCCCTCTATTTGGACCTTAATGAATTTACATTGAAATGGAACCTTTTACAATAGTGGGGGGCCATTAATCTTTGCAGCCAATATTGGGAAGTACTTGAAGAAGTGTTTATCCAGTCTTGCAACATCCATCTATTGTAAGGTTGATATCCATTGGTTGGTGCACATGGCGACATCAGAGAGATTCTTGGCGATTCTTTGAGTCGCCCAGCTCACAAGCAGCAGTCCCGAGTTGTGAAGCATGGAAACAAAAAACTGAGGTTCATCTCTGGAGGAATGGAATTGAAAAGCAGTGAAGAATTGTCATGACAACATAAGATAGTCACCAAAACAAAATCTCACAAGGGATTCAGGAGAAACTTCTTTGTTGAAAAGCTGGCGGGAATGGAAGTCGTTATTGCAGAGAATAGTTGAACCGATTGGGATGGATGCATTCAAACTAACTAGGTAAGTACAAGGGGGAGCAACATATTAAAAGACGATGATGGGAGAAGGTGAAGCAAATCGATTGGGAGGAGGTTTGCGCGGGCATGAATATTCACATAGAACCGTTCAGCTCAAGGGGATGTTTCAATGCTTTAAAATACAATGTAACTCTAATCCAAAAATAATGCAAAACTTGAATGGAATAATGGTGTAATAATATTTTCCCCACTCTCCCCATGTGCCCATCACCCACACTCTCCTCCCACTGGTTCCCTTCCCCACCTCCTTCCCTTTATTCCATGATCCACTGTCCTTTCCTATCAGATTCCATCTTCTTCGGCCCTTTGTCACTTCCACCTCTCACCTCCCAGCTTCTCACACCATTCCCGCTCTCCCCCCTCCCTCACCTGGATCCACCTGTCACCTGCTGATTCTTGATCCACCCCTTCTCCCCAACTTTTATAGCGGCTATCTCCCCTCTTTCTTCCCAGTCCTGATGAAGGGTCTTGACCTGAAACATCCTCTGTCCATTTCGCTCCATAGATGCTGCCAGACCCGTTCCTCCAGTGTTTTCTGTGTTGCTCAATATTTTGCCCGCATTTCTTTCCTGCAATAATTGGACCCCTGCAGCTTATTACTGAGAACCTTCTGTTATTTTCATAATATACCAGTGGGTCATTCCAACTGAGATGTAGGTTTTGGGAGTTGCTCTATTGGCTGATGCCTACTCACCAATTTGATGACATTAGTCATGGCATTCCACTTAACTGGGTGTGTTAAAAGAAAACCGATTCAAGACTCAATTGCGCAATCTAATGTCAATGTTCCTCCTTGTGTTTTACCAGCCTCAAGGTACAGGACTGGTTCTACACGGCATCTGAATGAACATGGGCAGCGTGGCTGTTTCACGTACAAGTGATAGGTCAAACCTGCCTCCCACCTGTGAAGGCAATAACCTGATCAAACCGAGGACCATGTAATCACATCCTGGCCTAGATGAGAATTCATTGGAGATAACTTGAGGTAAATCCACACTCAGTAAAGACCATATTGTGGCTTACAAACCTTAAAATCCATATCTAAATGTTGCTTCTCACATCCACAAAGAGAAGATAGGACGAGGGCTTGCCACACGCCATTATCTCATTGTTTATTGTGAGATCTTTCAATGCATATTGACAGAAGTATTTCTGACGTTACAGCAATAATGAGTCATCAAGAACATTTGCTTGGTTACAAAACAGCACTGGATTTTTTAGACCATTGAAGGCCCAAATTGACCTCAGTATACCTCATCATGGCCCTTGTATCTTATTGTCTACCTGCACTGCACTTTCTCTGTAACTGTAACACTTTATTCTGCATTCTGTTATTGATTTTCCCTTGTACTACCTCGATGTACTTATGTTTTGAAATGATCTGTCTGGAAGGCATGCAAAATAATGTTCTTCACTGTATCTCGGTACATAGAACTATCTCTCTCTCGCTATCTCTCTGACTCCCTCTCTCTCTATCTCTCTCTGTCTCTCTACCTATCTCTCTCTCTCTCTCCCTCCCTCTCTCTCTCTCTCTGCCTCCCTCCCTCTCTCTCTCTCCCTCTTTCTCTCTCCCTCCCTCTTTCTCTTTCTCTCTCTCTCTCTCTCTCTCTCTCTCTCTCTCTCTCTCTCCTGTATACCATTAATGTTTGACTGGCTATTGGAAAGATCAGATTATGCGTTGCTTTGCATATGTTTTGCAAAGCAACTCATAATCTGCTCTGACCTGAGCCTTCAACAAATGGCTGTAACTTTCATACGGTGTGTTGCAATCTAATTTTTTTTATTTACCCCTCCTGAGGTCAGGCTCTGGGGAACCACAGTTCATGCTTGGTCAAAGACTGCCCCAATAGTATTGAGAGAAGGAAGTTGGAAAGATTATGGGATAACATGGTGTAATCATGGATTAATGAGTATTTTTATGTTGTCAACTGGTTTTAAAATCTAACAAGTCAAGCCTAAGTGTGTTGTACGCATCAAACCTTAATGAAAAATAAAAGACATCACTTTTTATGTTTATGCAGAACCTTTAACACAGCAAAACCTTAAATGGAAATAGATGTTAAGCATCAATGGACTCATCAGCTTATAGCTGAAGAGAACAACTTTGAAGAATAACTTAAATGTAGTGGGTAATGTAGCGATACACAGGGTTTCTGGAGTCATAAGAAGCCGCCATGGAGCTGTTCACTGGTGAAGCTATGGGAATGAGAATTAAGAGGACCAGAAAGCTGAGGACTGTAAGATGACTGCAAGATGAAGAAGGCATGCCAGTGGCTCTACTTCAGTAGGAGTTTGAGGAGATTTGGTACGTCACCAAAGACTTGCAAATTTCTACAGAGCATTCTGACTGGTTGCATCACCGCCTGGTTCCAGTGTGCAGGATCGCAAAAGGATGCAGGGGGTTGTAGACTCAGCCAGCTCCAGCACGGGCACAACCCTCCCCGCCATCGAGGACATCTTCAAGAGGCGGTGACTCAGGAAGGCGGCATCCATCATTAAGGATACTCACCACCCGGGACATGCCCTCTTCTCGTTACTACCATTGGGGAGGATGTACAGGAGCCTGAAGACCCACACTCAATGTTTCAGGAACAGCTTCTTCTCCTGCGCCATCAGATTTCTGAACGGTCCATGAACCTATGAACACTACCTCATCATTCCTCCTTTTGCATTATTTATTTACTTTTGTAATTTATAGTAATCTTTATGTCTTTATGTCTTGTACAGTACTGCTGCCACAAAACAACAAATTTCACCACATATGTCAGTGATAATAAACCTGATTCTGATTCTGATTCTGCAGAACTAAAGACAAGTGGAGAAAAAGAATGAGATGAGGCAGGGGAGGCACTTCGAGGTAAGGAAGGGGAGTTTGAATGCAAAGGCAGAAGGGACTTGCTTTTCTTTCACAACTTCAGGATATCCAAAGTCAAATTCAAAGTCAAGTTTATTGTCATATGCACAAGTACATGCCTGCACAGGTGCAATGGAAAACCTACTTGCAGCAGCATCACAGACACATAACATCACATAAGCAGCATTTACAAGAAAAGCATAAATTATACACAATTTTACAAGAAATAAAACAAAGTTAGAACAAAAAAAGAACAAAGTCTATTTTAGTCCAAAGTGATCAGAGTGGTCATTGTGTTATTAAACTGTAGTTGTGACTAGGGTTTTGCCGGTCGGTTCAAGAACCAAATGATTGAAGGGAAGTAGCTGTTCTTGAACCTGGTGGTGTGGGACATCAGGCTTCTGTACCTCCTGCCGGATGGTAGGTGCGAGAAGATGGCATGGCCTAGATGGTGGGGATCTTTGATGATGGATGTTGCCTTCTTGAGGCAGCGCCTCCCGTAGATACTATCGATGGTGGGGTGGAATGTACTAGTGATGTATTGGGCAGAGTCCATTACTCTCTGCAGCTTTTTATTCCAAAGCACTTGATAGCCCGTGAACTATTTTTGATATGTCAGGCCGTTATAATGTGGCCAATTCTCACAGAGCAAGCTCCCACAAAGAGTAATTGGGAAATGACCAGTTAATATGTTTTCATTGATGACTATTAAGGGAAACGTGTTGGGTTAAACTCAGGGTCAACTACCTTGCTCCTCTTGAAAACATGACGCTGAAAATGCTTATGTCTACTTGAGAGACCAGAGAGTGTCTCAGTTTAACATCATCCTCCCTGAATGAGGATACACTGCAGTCCGAATTCGAGGATTCCTCTGGTATAAAGCCAAAACCTGACCTAAACCCAACCCAACCACAACGAATCCAAACCTGGCCCTAGTCTGAAGTAGAGGCACTGACAGAAAAGCAGAATGGAGACTTGCAGATTAAGAAATGAGGATATGTTCAGTACGACCAGGCAAGCCATCCTAATGGTGTTAAAATACTGCATAGGGACAGCGTGGCTTAACTCAAACCCATACAAAAATTCAGGCTCATATTGGGTACACAGACTCCAAAATGAAAAAGATATGAGCGATCGAGTTTAAATGAGTTCTTATGAGAACATGGAAGAAAGTACCTCATAAAGGTAAGAGTTTCATCAGTAGTGGGTATTTAGCTAAGGTAGAAGCAAGCTTGTGAGGAGGACGTGGAAGGGAAATTCCACTAACTGTGGAATTTAGGGCTCAGCTGAGGACTGGAGAGGTCGACAAGGATGCAAATTGTCTGCATCAGTCAGAGGTGACTAGCAGGCAAAGACATTAGTGGGGGGAGGTGAGCAGGTGGTGGTTCCTTTGGGGTCATGTACACAAAGCTTCTTCCCTTCTCCAAACAAGTAGTTGAAGAAGGGACTTGTTCATCGACCAGCAAACTAAAGGCTACAGCAAGGTGGAGAGGAAGATGGATGTACCTCTTTATAGATGAGATCATGAGGGGCACAGATAGGGTCAATGCACACAGTGTTTTTCCCAGGGTTGAGGAATCATGAACTAGAGGGCATAGGTTTAAGGCGAGAGGGGAGAGGTTTAATGGGAACCTGAGGGACAACTTTTTCAGCCAGAGGGTGGTCCGTTTATGGAGTGAGCTACCAGAAGAAGTGGATGAGGTTGGTATATTAACAACATTTAAAAGGTACTTGGACAGGCTCACGGATAGGAATGAAATGTGCCAAACGCAGGAAAATGGGACCAGCTTAGATGGGAATCTTGGTCTGCATGGACCAGTTAGGCCAAAGGGCCTGTTTCTGTGCGATATGACTCTGCGACTATATATGTGCACTTGGAGGCTGTGTCAGTCACTGCCGACTTGTTCGCTGAAATGTGCTGTTATCCTTCAGTTTACAAATGGGCTACCTTCCTGGAAGCAGTTTCATCAAACAAAACTTTGTAAATCATGAAGGATTTGCAAAATACATTTTGGTACAGTTTATTCTCACACATGGAGCACAGTACACTCCTCATTATAGTTAAAAGTGGCTTTGAAAGTCAAAGACAAGTATCCCAAGGATTTAATGGCATTAAAGTAAAAATTCATAGACAGAATACAAGTAGTTCTGCTATAACGCAATAGTTATGTTCCTAAGAAATCTCACATTATGGGTGTTGCCTTCTTGAGGCAGCGCCTCATGTAGATACTTCCGATGGTGTGGAGGGATGTGCCCATGATGTATTAAGCTAAGTGATCTGATAGAAGTGGATAAAATTATCGAGGCATAGATAGGCTGGATACTCAGAATCTTTTATCCTGTGGTCGGGATATCAAAAATAAAAGGGCTTGGGTTTAAGGTGAGAGGAAGGAGTTTTGTAGGGGACCTAGGGGGTAAGTTTTTTACCCAGAGAGAGATTGATGCCCAGAATGTGCTGTCAAAGGTGGTGGTGAAGTCAGATACAATTCTACATTTAAGTGGCATTTAGAATGGAACTTCTATAGGCAAGGCCATAACCTTCTGTATGATCCTAATGTGAGTAATTCTGATTGGTGTAGATGGAAAAGAAGATCAGCATGGACATGAAAAACACAATGATGCTGGAGGAACTCAGCAGGCCAGGCAGCATCCATGGAGAAAAACAGGCAGTCAATGTTTCGGGTCAGGACCCTTCTTCAGGACTGGGTCAGGACCCTTCTTCTGTCAGTCCTGAAGAAGGGTCCTGACCCAAAACATTGACCACCTGCTTTTCTGCACGGATGCTGCCTGGCCTGCTGAGGTCCTCTAGCATCGTCGTGTTTTTCATCTAGATTCCAGCATCTGCAGTCCTTTGTTTCTCTGGCATGGACATGGTGGGCTGAAGGGCCTGTTTCTGTGCTGTAAGACTCTGATTCTCCAACATCAAGGATGTTCACAAAGCCTCCTTGAAAGAATGTATCATCCTCACTGAGTCATGGGAGTCCCTGGCACTCGTTCATTCAGACTGGAAAAGGAGCATGTGGGAAGGTACGGTGCAGCATGGATCTCTTTGACAGGAGCACGTGGAGGCCAAACAAACATGGTGGAAGGAGCACATACCTCCCAAACCGCCCACCCACCCACCTCACCAAGAAACTCCTGTCTCATCCGTGGCAGAGTCCGCAGGTGTCACATTGGCCTCAGAACCTACAGAACAAGAGAGGAAGCAAGTCATCATTGACCCTGAAGGACTGTCTAGAAAGGATATGTGCAGGTGAGTGTCTTTAACCTTTATTGAAAAGCTTACTCCATGCCGAGAAGTAACATCAAGAGCCCAGAAGCTGCCAGGGGTGGTGGTGGAGGCAGATACAATGGAGGTATTTAAGAGGCTCTTAGATAGGCACATAAATTTCTTCATTGTCTCAAAGTTAAAACTTATGAACCGTAAGTTCCAGAGGAAGTGGTTGAGGCAGGTACAATAACAACTTTTAAGAGAGTGGACAGGTACATGGATTGGAAAGGTTGAGAAGGTTATGGGCCAAACGCGGGCAAATGAGACAAGCTTGGATGGGGCATCTTGGTCAGTATGGACCAGTTGGGCTGAAGGGCCTGTTTCCGTGTATAATTCTATGACTATGACTCTATGAATATGCGGAGAATGGAGGGATTCAGACCATGTGCAAGCAGAAGGGCTGAGGTATCATTAGATGAATTAGTTCAGCACAACATCGTGGGCTGAAGGGCCTGTTCCTGTGTTGTACTGTTCTGTGTTCTCTCAGAGTCAAACTGTATAAGGGAAAGAAAAGGTCAGGGGAAAAAAAACACTGAAAATTTTCATGGGACACATGTTACATTGCAAAGAAGCTCTAACTACGTTGGATTAGGTGGGGACAGACCCAGGATCAGATAGCCTTTGCAAGTGAACACAAGGTAAGATAGTGAAGGCTGAATGCGAATGGCACTGAATGCAAAGCTTAAAAGGAACACGGTGGACCAACCTATGATCGGAGCAGAAACAAAGGGGACCATCTTGTTCAACTTGAATATTAGCAAGTTGGGACAGTGATATTTAATTTTACAACTGGAAGATAAAGTACTTAATTGCCTATGCAAGGTCTACTGAAAGGTAATGAAAGAGTAGAGAGGTGTTTAATGGTTTCGGATGTCGAAGGGAAATGATGCAGCAGGGCTTGTCTACTGATTAGACGGTTCGTAAGTTTTAACTTTGTCACAATGAAGAAATCCAACTCCGTTCAAAATTATCAACTTGGAAGAATGCTAAAAATAAGACAAAAGAAAGAGATACTCACAAAAAGGTCAGGCAATGCATCAAAGTCACTCCACCAACAGTTCAGAAGGCAGCATGTCCAGACTCACTGCTTGAATGAATGATGAAGCTTTTCCCGAGAGATCTGTTGACAGAGAGCCAGAAATGGATGGGAATCAGGAGTTCAGTGAATCTGATGTAGCAGTGCTTTGTCGTGTGCAGAGAAAGTAGTGGCATACAAAAAGCCTGTTAATAAAGGAACCAATGCCATGAGTGCTCTTTGCATCAGGCTTGCACTAAGGCTGCACATTATGCAGGTGACTTCATGTGAAATAGATGTACAAAGCTGTGCCAGATGTCCAGCCATCATTTGATGGGAGTTTGGTTCAGGAAAGTCCAACACAAGATCATTAGGGAGGCCATACAGCCCATCAAGTTGATGCCAGCCCTCCAAAGAGCAATTCAGTCAGTGTCACTCCCCTGCAAGTTATTCCCTGTCCAATGCCGATCCAACTCCCATTTGAAGAGGGGGGTAAGCTTTGGAACTCTCCACTCTGTGAAGGCTCAGACATTGAGATCATTCAAAGCACAGATTAATAGATTCCTGGACAGAATGGGAATAGAGGGTATGGGGACAGTGTAAAATTAGGAGGTGCTTAGATAGGGTCAATAACCAGAAACTTCCCCCTTTGGGTTCAACGTACTGATTTGGCATGGACTCAGTGGGCTGAAGGGCCTGTTTCTGCACTGTATCTCTCTCTATGACTTACTGACTTTGCATCCAGAAGAGAATTGAAATCTGGAACACATTACCTGAGTGAATGCTGGAGGCAGGTACTCTCACAACACACATTTCATTCACAGTATTTCAGATGTTACACAGTAGAATAATACATTTTCCCAGTGAATATGGTAGGTTTGAATGGAAACAGGGCCCCAGTAAGTTTCAAGGGAGTGCAGGAAGCAGAGACCCACTGAGTGGATCAGAGTGCAAGAACCTGAGATCCATTGATTGGAACAAAGCGCAGGAACAAGGGCCCCAGTGAGTGGAAAGGAGTACAGTATCCAGAAGCTTTGTGAGTACAAGGGAGCATGAAATCAGCACCCAGTGAACCAGATACCAAACCATTGGGATTTCCAAAGAATCAGATATCACATTATCAGTCTCACTGTCTAGGGAGGGAAAAACATTTTCCACATATGGTGACTGAGGGAGAAAGTGTGTGGACAGTGGATTTGCTTTCAGTCCTGTCCAGCCAAAGTGAATTTTGAACGTGGGAGCAGAAGTATATTTCAGTCTAACGGGTGCAGCGACTAGTTAGATAAAGCCGTCGTCTATTCCATTCACAACCACCCTTCCAAATCATTCCCTTTCACTCTAAATGTTGTTGTTAGCTTTAAAAATGTCATATTGGAACCCTACTTATTGCTGATAATCAAATTCGGACTATTTTGTTAGCTCAGTAGTGTCTGAACTCATTCTACATGTGGTGGATCTTGATTGCATTTTACTGCTCGAAACCTGAACCGCAGAAGGTGCACATGCATTCAGAGTTATTTTCCACCGCTATGCCTCTTATAAGAAGCTCTTAAACCAAATAAACAGAATCAATCATCTTCCATATCAACCTTTGATGCCATTTTTATATTATTATGATGGCTCTTAGCTTGACGGGATATGTTACAGGTCTTTATGTGTGAAGGTTTACAAATCATTAGGAGATAATATTGTAAATCAGAGCTACTCCATAAAGGCTGTGAAATTATACAATCGTCTAACATGCAAATACTCAACATACATCTGTCAAACTTTTAACTCTTTAGATGACTACCTGACAAACAGCCTTAAATGTTCCAAATGTGCATAGCAGATAAGTGGAGCTGATTAATTTGATCCCCACTGAAAGATTTATTCATTGCCGAGCACTTTGATGTGCTTTAATCTTGTAGTCACAATAAATCACTTACAGGATTTCTGTGGATTCTTGTCACCTTACTGATGCTTGCAGCTCTTGCTAAACGAGAGTACAGGAGGGAGGAGGGAGAAAGAGTAGAGATGGTGGCCGTAGGGAAAATTGAGACCAATTTTCATTCCGTGCAGACGAAGGAGTGTTGGAGGTCATGTCTGGAACATACATAAACCAGTCAATTATGATCAAAGGAAGAATGTCTATTAAAGACTATTCCAAAACTGATGACATTTTCATTGGCTCCATTGGTGAGACTCCATATGAATATCATGAACAGTTCTCCACTTCTGTGCACTAGTCTTTAGAGGGGATGCCAAGACCTCTGTTGGTTGGCACTTGATGGTTGGCGTAGACTCAGTGGGCTGAAAGGCCCGCTTTCTCACAGTGTCAACACAAGCACTGAGGAACTCAACGGGTTAGTCAACATCTATGGAGGGAAATGGACAGTTGTTGTTTCGGGTCGAGACCCTTCATCTGGGCTGGAAGGAAAGGGGGAGATAGCCTGTATCAAAAGGGGGGTGGGGGGGAACACTGTTTCTCTCTTTGACCCTATGACCTTAGAGACGTTGTAGAGGAGCAATACTGAAACAGAGCAAGTGATAAAAGACAACGATTGAGGGTTGTACGTTCATCTACCAAAGCCCTAGTCAATGGAATTCATTCCAGTGTCCCTTCTGGTCTCTTTACCTCCTTTTGTTCTTCTGAGCTGCTCGGTAGAACCAACAGTTCAACCAATATTTCAGTCATTTTCCCTAATGTCTACATGTGACTCAAATCAAATTTTATTTAATTTTACACCTTGGAATGCTTTACTGTGTTGTACATGTGCACGGTGCTGTTATTTTAATTTACAAGGAGAGGCTGGCTTTGTTCGTCTTTGAGCATAGCTGGTTACAGTCGAGAAAAGTGTTCAAAATAGTCTTGAGATCTGATGAAATAAATAAAGGTGAATCAGTTCTAATGACAGAAAATTCAACATTCAGAAGATACAGGTAGAAGATAACTAGCAACAGAACCACACACAAAAAGTGCTGGAGGAACTCAACGGGTCGGGCAGCATCTATGGAGGGAAATAAACAGTCGATGTTTTGGGCCGAGATCCTTCATCAGGACTGGAAAGGAAGAGGGCAGAAGCCAGAATAAGAATGTTGGGGGACGGGGAGGACAGGTGGACGCACACGCAGGCAGGGAATAGGTGAGTTCAGGTGATAGGCGAGTCCAGGTGGGGGGGGGGGGGGGGGGAGATGTAATAAGCTGGGAGGTGATGGGTAGAAGAGGCAAAGGGCTGAAGGAGGAGGAATCCGGCAGGAGAGGGCAGTGGACCATGGAATAAAGGATGGGGGAGGGGAGGAGAGGAGATGGGCAGGTCATCAAGACGGGGGAAGGGAGACATGGGAATAAAGAAAGACAAAGGATTTGGTGGGGGGGGGTGGGGAAGGAAAGAAAAAGAAGGAGTGGTGTTACCGGAAGTTAGAGAAATCGATGTTGAGGCCATCAGGTTGGAGACTCCCAAGGCAGAACATGAGGCGTTGTTCCTCCAACCTGCAGCAGGCCATGGATAGACATGTCAGTATGGGAGTAGGATGTGGAATGGAAGTGGGTGGGAGGTCCTGGCTGTTGCAGCGGATGGAGCGAAGGTGCTCGATAAAGTAGTCTCCCAATCTGCGTTGGGTCTCACTGATGCGCAGGAGGTCGCACCGGGAACACCAGATGCAATAAATGACTCGAACAGTACCAGAACCAGAAGCAATATGAGAGATAGAAAGTGATACAGAGAGTTACTTAAGTGTGAAATGAGCTGTCTGAGACATTGGTGGAGTCAGATGCAATAATAACTTTCAGAGGGAATTGTTTAAATACTTGAGTAGGAGATATTTATTGGAATATGCGGAAAGAATAGGATCATTTGTAATTAATTGGATAACTCATTCGGTGATAGCACAAGCAAAATGGTAAAATTGCCTCCTTCTGTGCTATTTCATTATACAGTGCTGTGGTTGTGTGATCTGGCGAAGCAAATCTGTGCTCATACATCACATAGTGTACAGTCAATGAAAAATAATAAAAGGTAAAATAATTGCGATACTCAGTGATTATTCAACTGGACAGATTTATTTACTTTTTGTGTTCACGTTCAAATTTATTCACGTTAAATGCATTGTACTTTATAGTCATGAAGCCGTTCGGCCCATCTTGTCCATGCCGACTGTGATGTCCACCTACACTACTCCCTGTATTGGGCCCGTATGCCTCTTTCCTTTCCGATCCAAGTACCTGTCTGAATGCCTTTAATTGTATCCAAATGATCTTGCCTTTAAAACTTGCCAATCATCTTGCACTTAAGTACCTTTAATCTGCCTCTACCTCTTCTTACAGCAACTCGTTCCATGTACCCGTCACCCTCCATGTGGGAAACCTACCCCTCAGTTCTCCTTTACATTTCTCCCGTCTCACCTTAAACCTGTGCCTCTAATCTAGACTCCCCAACCTTAGGGAAAAGACTCTATCTATCTCTGGCCTTCATAATGTTAGGAGGCTGTATATGGTCACCCCTGAATCTCCTGTGTTCTAGTGATAATAAACACAGTTTATCTAATCTCTCCTTATAAGTAAAACCATCCCATTCCAGTAGTTTTATTAGAGATTTGCAAAAGCAAAATAAACCCATCGTGGACAAGCACTTGAATCACCAAGACTACAATGCTAATGTGGGTTAATGACAAGATAAGATAAGATATCTTTATTGGTCACATGTACATTGAAACACACAGTGAAATGCATCTTTTTGTGTAGAGTGTTCTGGGGCAGCCCGCAAGTGTTGCCACGCTTCCGGCGCCAACATAGCATGCCCACAACTTCCTAACCTGTACGTCTTTGGAATGTGGGAGGAAACCGGAGCACCCGGAGGAAACCCACACAGACACGGGGAGAACGTACAAACTCCTCACAGACAGCGGCCGGAATTGAACCCGGGTCACTGGTGCTGTAAAGCTTTATGCTAACTGCTACACTACCATGGGATTAGTACAGATCGGTACAATGGGACGTCATGGATATAGTGGGCAGGTTTCTGTTTGTTTCTGTATTGTACAATTCTATGATTCCGTACAGATGTTCCACACTGTTTTAGTTAATTGCTTTGGAGCGGGATTGATAAACAAGTTTCCAATTAGTATGTAAAGCTCATATTTTATCAATACCGAACAAGTAATAAGATCAAATTTCTGCTCTCTGTCTTGTGAGTGCAGTCTACAGTCTAGCATGTTCTAATTATTGTGGATTATTATAGTTTTTAAATCATTTGCTTTGATTAAAAAAAGATGTTTATTCTTGCCTGCAGCAAACTCCATGCACCATCAGAAGATGTAGGAAGTATCTATTTGGTCTCAGTTTGATAAATAAACCTGATTTGCCTTCATTCTGATATCCATCTTAATTCCTTCCCTCTCCAGGAACTCAACTAATTATCTTATGGCCATGTTAACACACACCTTCTGCTTTCAAATAGATGAGACATATCACAGTTAACATCCCCATGCAAATGTAATTACATAAATGTACTCTTCTATTCTTAATCCCTCAGTTGAGTCAAAGTCAAGTTTATTGTCATATGCACAAGTACATGTGTGACAGGTGCAATGAAAAACTTACTTGCAGCAGCATCACAGGCACATAGCATCAGACAAGCAGCATTCACAAGAAAAATATAAACATAAACACAATTTTTACAAGAACACAATTAGAACGAAAATTCAATTTTGGTGCAAAGTGATCAAAGTAGTCTTAGTGTTGAAAAACTGTAGTGATTAGGGTTGTGCAGGTTGGTTCAAGAACCGAATGGTTGAAGGGAAGCAGCTGTGCTTGAACCTGGGGGTGTGGGACTTCAGGCTTCTGTACCTCCTGCTTGATGGTAGCTGTGAGAAGATGGCCTGGCCTGGATGGTGGGGATCTTTGATGGATGTTGCCTTCTTGAGGCAGCGCCTCTTGTAGATACTACCAATGGTGGGGAGGGATGTGCCTGTGATGTATTGGGCTGAGTCCATTACTTTCTGCAGCTCCTTACACCCCTGCGCATTCGACCATGATGCAACCAGTCAGGACATTTTCTATATATCTGTAGAAGTTTGTTGGAGTGTTCGGTGACAAGCCGACCCTCCTTAACCTGCTAAGAAAGTAAAGACGCTGGTGTGCATTCCTTATGTTTACGTCTATGTGCTGGGTCCAGGACAGGTCATCCGATATGTTACCGCCCAGGAATTTAAAGCTGCTGACTCTCTCCACTGCCGATCCCCCAGTATAGACAGGCGCAGGTTCACCCTCCTTCCCCTTCCTAAAGTCAACAACCAGCTCTATATAAGTATGTGCATACATTTGCATTTGACAAAAAACTCAACTTTGACTTTGACTTTGACCTCTGGCTTGAGGTGCTGCCATCAGAATGCTCTGGTAGTCAAGGTATTTAGAAGAGATTCAGACAGATTAAGATAATTTTAAAAAAAGTATTTTAAAAGTACATATTTAATTAAAACCACTTTAAAAGGTGAACAAGTAATCAAAATATTAAATATTAAAATAACCAGTTAACTACACTTACTTTTATTCAAGAGTTTAGTAACCTCCCTACCCATTTGAGTGAGTGGGGTTGTGGTACACACCCTAGCTCTCCCTGTTGTAACACTCAGGCTCTCTGCTGTGTGAGAGGTCCAATGATGAAGCAGACAGTCAGGTACCTGAGAAGGTGATGGACACAGACACTGCGACAACATTTAAGAAGCATCTGGATAAGCACTTGAGTCAGCAAGGTATAAATAGGCTACGAACTAAGTGATATAGATGTGTACAACGGTCAGTATGAACAGGGTGGGCTGAAGGTCCTGTTTCTGTGCTGTTTCTATGTGCCAACATCTTGCTTTCAGCTTGCCTCGAATTTCCACCTCTCACTGCTCAGGCACAGAGATCCAAGAGTAGCTGAGGCACAAATGTCTTATCGCTGGTTGACAACCCAATTTGGGCCAAAAACTGAGCAACATGGCTCAGATGACATTAGTTTTGCATTGAATAATCAGTGTCCATCCAGTGACCTTCCCGGAAAGGAGAATTTCACCCACTGTTGTGGAGCTGCAACAAGGAAGGATATCTGAGGAAGCTTCATTGGCCCCTCTCTGTGGCAACACTCCTCAGTTGCTTGGAGCCAGTGAGAACAAGAGCTATTTGGAAAAAAAATACTTTGGTGAGAAAGAGGAAGGAAGTGACTTACAAAAGACAGGGAAAGAACAAGCTGTAAAAATAGAGAGCCATACTGAATGGAAAAAGGCCATTTGGCCCACCAAGTCTGTTCTGACCATCAGCACCCATTTTTTACACGAATTTTACCCTGGCGCATCTCATTCTCCCCATATTCACACCAACTCCCCCCAGACTGTAGCACTCACCTACACACGAGGGGGCAATTTACAACGGCCAATTAACCCACCGACACCGCACGTCTCTGGGACGTGGGAGGAAACCGGAGCACCCGGGGGAAACCCACGCGGTCACAGGGAGAACGTGCAAACTCCACACAGATGGCGCCGGAGGTCAGGATTGAACCGGGGCCACTGGAGCTGTGAGGCAGCAGCTCTACCAGATACATCACTACACCGCCTGTGAATAATTAGCAGTCATCCAATGGAAGCTCTTTGGAACTAGTGGGAATTCCAAATATTTCCAATAATAGTGTACAGGATGGAAAAATTACTTGGAGACTACAACATCTAGCCACTAAATAAGAAACAGAGTATATTTTCCATATAGATTATCTTGTAAAGATAGCTGACATGAACACAAGCAGGCAGGGAGGTCATCAGCAAAACACATTAACTGCATTAAAATACAGAACTTTTTTTTAAAATTATCCTGTCAACAGAATATGAAAAGTATATATTTGTCCCCTTGATACAAAAGCGAGAGAACTTGTCACATTACATTCACACAGATAAGAAAGAACAATATCTGAATGTCAGTATCATATCTCTGGGCTCTCTCTATCATTACAAGAGAGAGTTCAGCTCCGGTAAACCAAACAGATAAAGTCTCCAGAGAAAAATGAATGTTACACAGTGCACTGCAATACACAATTTCATGCAACTTTTAGCTGTTGTCACTAATTGACAGTGCAGAAGAATTAGACAGAATGCATTTGGTGGGATAATTAAAAAAAGCCACATGGTGTAATCCAGCAATCAACGACACCAAAGGTGGTCATACTTCAATGATTAATAAGGAGTCTATTTTAGCTATTCAGTATATTCAATCATTGCCAAGAGACCCAATTAGCTCATTTGATTTTTTTTGGTTTACGCGATTACACAGAGAACTTTGAACAATGCTTAGCAATTAATATTATTTTATTGTTCCTGTTGAAAAGACAAACACAATTATGCATCCACTATTGTAATTGCAGTCGTAGATCTGAATAAATATTACACTGTGTCTAAGGGGACGGGGTTAATCATCTCCCCATGTTGAATTTATGCAGTATCATTGTATTCAGTTCGGTTATTTATCTTAATTACATGCCATAAATGACAAAAACCTAATTTCTAACAGGAGAGAAAAAAATAAGAGTTTTGTGTTTTTCTGTTCATTCAGACACACCTTCCCTTTGGAGTTTGGAACAACTGGGTGCAAATCATTGTGACACAAAACATAGTGCAAGGGAGAGCAGCTACTGAGTTCAGACTGCGAATTGCAATCCAAATCATCTGTTCACATCTGAATTCTCAAAAAAATGCATAAGACTAATGATACTAATTATCATTCACAAAGGAAAAGGAGAAATGACTCCTGATAACTTTGGTTACCGGTGTCCTTGAAGTAAAATAAATACCAAGATAATACATCTGAATCAGGGTGAACAATAATAGCTAGAAGCTGAAGCAAATACACTCCACAAATAAACTGCTTATTATCTGAGTTGACTTTACTCAAAGGTCCAAATGTTATTTGTAAGAAAAGGGATGTCTTAGGGACAAAGAGAATCTGGTTCATGCTCAGAATTCTCAAAACTGTATTAATTCCAAAAACATCGCTTGTGTAAATTACAACCTCATAAAACAAATATTAATCTTGCCATAAGCAATACCTTACAATGCCCAAAGTACATTGTGTGTATGAACCACGGTTCATTATCCCACTCACTCAGTTCCCTGCGTGGTTAGTTCTGCGCCATATCCTTACGATTGTGTGTCACTGGAATACAAATATCTTCTTGGAAAGACTGTCGGTGAGAGAGGGAGAGAGAGAGAATGAAAAAGAGAGAGAACAAGGGAGAAAGAAAGAGAGAGAGAGAAAAAGAAGCAAGTGAAAGAGGGAGGGAGAAAAAGAAACAAAAACAGGGAAAATAAATTCAGAGAAAAAAGCTTATTTTATATTTCCACAGCAACATTTTCAACTTCTAAAGCATCATATAGTCTGTGAAGTAATACGCTGTCAGTAGTCAGGGGCATTCTAACATCTTGAACATGTAAGAATATTAATGTCACAGCACACAATGCCACAATATCAGCACAGATTGTTGTAGTCTTAGAGCAGTACAGTGCAGCAGAGGGCTATCCTGTCCATCACAGACAAGTCAAGTTGGTCTGGATCCCTTACTTTTTCCTGTTCATGAATTTATCCAATTCCCTTTTAAAGGCTGCCTTTAATATACCTGCAACAACTTCCTATATGGTCTAGCAGTTAGGATTCCTGGTTTTCACCCAGGTGGCCCAGGTTCAACTCCTGGTGTTGGAATTGAAGCTTTTTAACACTATATTCAGCATTCTGTTATTGGTTTTCCCTTGTACTACACTGATGTGCTGATCTGTACGGATGGCATGCAAAACAAAGTTTTTCACCATACCTCAGTACATGTGACAATAATAAACCAATTACTAATTGCAACCAGTCAGGCAGACCATGCCAAATCAGCTCAAAATGTTGCATAAATGCTCTCATGCCTTCAGCGTTGGAACAAGATTGATCAAGCAATTGACAAAACCGGAAATTTAAAAAGTAGTATTTATTTATTTATTTGTCACATGTACATCAAAACACACAGTGAAATGCATCCTTTTGTGTTAACAGCCAACACAGTCTGAGAATGTGCTGGGGGCAGCCCGCAATTGTTGCCACACTTTCATTGCCAACATAGCATACCTACAACTTCCTAACCCATATGTCTTTTGGAACGTGGGAGGAAACCGGAGCACCCAGAGGAAACCCATGCAGAATTGAACCTGGGTCGCTGGCGCTGTAATAGTATTACACTATCCAGTTCACAAAGCAGTTATATCTGTTAACCTAAACACTTCAGGTCTGCAATAATGACTTCTCCAGGTGATGTCATGTTTACAATATAATTCATAGGATTAATGTTGGAATATTCAGTAGCCAAAGTAGCCAGCATCAATCTCAGATAATATAATCTACCCTGTAATACATCTGAATATTATACCTCCGTATTTCACCAAACCTCCATACGAGTTATACATTTTTCAATTCCATTTCCAAAGGAACAGGTCTGTTATTTTTTTTGCCTCTAGAAGACTCTTGTTGTCCTTGCTTTTTAGATGTAGTTCATTACTGTATTTCTCCTCAGGCACCAGTTAATGCCCCAACATATCGATTAAAATCTGAGAGTGCTAAACTTTAATATTGTGGATACATACATAACAAAAAATTTTTGAATGATTAGTCCTGCCCATTGCATCAGGACAGGAAGGATGAAACTTGGCACAGGGTATCTATTTTGAGTGTTGCTTTAAAGCTCCTTGAGGATCTGACCCGTTTTCCTTTCAAAAGTGCGGGAGGAGAAACGTGGTCAGCTGGTGATGGATTTAGTCTCTTGGTCAGAATATGGAACAATTCCCTTGATCCTCGTTGGAGAGTCAGAACAACACTGTGACATTTCTAAATCACCCAATATAAGGTAGCATTTCGACCTCATGCTGAAACCCAGCCTCTATAATAGATCTTCAGCTTTATTGCATTGGATAAGGGAATCTTTGTGCTGGCTGAGTTACAGGGATCCATGTCACTATGCTGCTGTATGCATTGGTTAATCACACCTGACCCATCCTTGTTCTTTATCTATTTACAAAAGTCACAACAACAGATCTGTACCAATGCTGTTCCCAATCTGAAAGACGAACAGTTCCCTGTAGAAACAGAATAGTGAAATCATAAAGAAATGCTTGCAAGAAAATCAGAAACTGTTGCACCTTTTTGCCACCCACACTCAGTGGGCAAAATAAAATTTCCCTCATCTTCCCTCAAATCCTTCTGCTGATAACCTCAGCTTTATACTCCCTGGTTATTGCCAGGTCTCCTTCCTAGCTCATCTGTTCAGGCACCTCATTTGTTATAATCTCAGCTGAATCGCCCCTCTTGGTCTCCTGCATCCCAAAGAAAATAATGTCTGCTGGACCAGGCATAACGTTTACTCACAACAAAAAAACTTGACGAAGAATGAAGACTTAAAGGTAAGAACTTGCTTCTCAATAGCATCTTTCTCAACTTCAGCATATGCTCAAGTGCCTTCCAATTCATGAAGCGCTTTTGAACTGTAGTCACTGTTGTAATGGCGGAAAGAAAAGGAAGAGAATATATTCCAGACTCCGAAACACTCAAGCTATGGGGCCTTTCTAATGGTTGTCATTAGGTATCTTTCTTAGAAATTAACTTCCAATCAAGATAATTTGATTTAAACACTCAATTTAGTAACATATTCATTTCGCAATTACTACTTTTTAGAGGAATGCAACATAGTTTGAGTTAATTCAATACATTTTATTCACCCACACACCTAGAGCCACTGAGGAGCTGGTTATATTAATTTGTGCTCTTTCATATTCTCCTTCTCACGCAAAAGGTTTTTTTCTCTTTGTAATAATACCAGAGATCAGTGCACGAGATTAATCACTGTCACTTTTAGTTTCAATGAACGATATTTAGAGTTAGGGAAAATCGATCCCATGGAGAGTGAAGATGGTCTGTCAGACATGCATAACGTCATCCCTCCCACTCATTCCACACTTACACCTAACACTGCTGTACACAAGGCACTTCTCCAAGTGGTGCTCATGCAGTTAGATACATTTGCATTATTTAAAAGAAACAAAGAGTTTAGAGAACAACATGTTGGAGCAAACATTACGTTAGTTACTGAACAGACCATGTGTTAAGTTGTGGACATCTTTGAGGAATATAGGCATTAATTAATCTTGGCTATTACAAAGAAGGCAAAAAAATGTGAGAAGGTGAAAGAAGGAACTCAAACATAACAGCTCCTTCACGATATCAGTCTTACGGGTTTATAAAACATTAAAAATACAAAATGGAAGCACAAGAGACTGCAGATGCTGGAATCTGGAGCAACAAGCAATCTGCTGGAGAAACTTGGCAGGTCAGGCAGCATCTGTGGAGGGAAATGGACAGTCAGCATTTGGGGTCAAGACCCTTCATCTGGACCCAGAACTTTAACTGTCCATTTCCCTCCACAGATGCTGCCTGACCCACTGAGTTTCTCCAGCATTTTGTGTTTTTTTTTGCTTTTAAAAATATAAAACTGGCTTAGAATATGTTAACAAATTGAAAATGTTGGTAAGTTGACTAGAGTGTAATTTGGTGTGTTATGCAAAATGTGTCTTTATCACAACCATGATGAAAAATTACTGGACGTAGATAAGTTTCTACTGGTTCTGTAAAGAATTGCAAAAACACACCTATTGGGAAATGAGTGATGGTGGGTGAGCTGCCTTGAGGGAATTTAATGAAGGTACCAATAATGTACCGAAGATATGGGATAAAAGTCTCTCTTATTTAACGCAGGGAATGCAAGAGCAGGAGATATCATGCTATAACCATATAAAATGTGAATTAGGATGTAATCAGAGTATTGGGTTGGGTCTGGTCTCTACACTACAGGAAGGAAGTGAACCAACCAAAGAGAGTGTACAGCAGATTTACCAGGATATTTCCAGCATTAGAGAATTACATTGAGAAAGAAGTTTTATCTAGCTGTGGTTATTTTCCTTTGAAGAAAGGAAAGTTTAATTGACTTGCATGAGAGACCTAGATTAGATTTATTTCCATTAGCAGAGAGGTCAGTAACAAGGGATTTAAATTAATTGGTAGAAGGATTAGAATGTATTTGAGAGTGTTGGAAATCTGCTTGAAATGGTGGTGGAGGGGAAATCTCACATCTCAGTTGAAGAAGATCTGCATGAGATTTTGAAACCGTTGTACACAAGGCTACGGGAAGCAAAATTAACCTAGATAGTCCATTTTTGTCCAGTATGTTCTCGATGGGCTGTGTGCTGTGAATCTCTAACACTACAATTGGCCAGGCCACTTCAGGAAGGCTCCTTTGCTCTTCAAAAGCAACCATTAGATCCACTACGCTACTGGGAGACTTGTCACAACTCTCTGTCAGTGAAGTAAAGAGCATTGTCCACTGAACCAAAGCTGAGATCTGGGTTTGCATTACCCAGGATGAATTTATAACTGTAATGCAAGACTTTTGGAGGTGGAAACACCAAGTACCTAAAAGATTTCTTTGTGTGTAAGGTTATCTTTTAACTAAATTATCTTTGTAAATCACTGACAAATTCTTGAGCCAAACCCAGAGAAGGAAATATACTTCAAAAAATAATTGGCAGTTACATATGTATGAATAAAAGAAATTTAATTCATATAGTGCCTGTGGTAACTTCATAATATTCCAAAGTACTTGACACTCAATGAAGTAGAGCCATGCTTATAACACATCTCACTTTGCTTCTAATGTGCTTTCTGACCATTAAAGCCTTTTCCTTTCAAACAGGGGATGCACTTTTCCCTCAGGTAGGAGAGTGGATTCAGGATGGTGCGATTGCTCAACAGAACATAGAACATAGAACATTACAGAACAGTACAGGTCCTTTGGCCCACAATATTGTGCCAACATTTTATCCTGGTCTAAGATCTATCTAATCCTTCCCTCCCACATAGCCCTCCATTTCTCTATCATTCATGCATCTAAATGTCTGTTAAATGTCCCTGATGTATCTGCCTCCACCACCTCTGCCGGCAGTGCGTTCCACTTTCTGTGTAAAAAAACTTACAGAATAGACACTGGGTTAACATAACCAGGATCAATTGTAAGTGAGTTTGACAAAGCATAGATTGGTGCTGAATGATCGGGGGAGAAATTGTTCAACACATATTTGAATTAGTTTTGCATCCTTCATCAGAAAAAGAGGAAAGGGTCACTGAAAGGTCATACTTTACCATGTGCAATGAAAGTGGATTTTGGGTCTCCACCGCTGGCACTGAAGGACACATGGCAGTCCCTGCCTCAGTTCCCCTGCCATGCAGCTCCAATGTGCACTTCAGAAAGAAAGCCTTCTACTTTCACAAGTTTTCTGATTTCCTCGCTACATTTGGTACCATGCAGAAAGCCCTTGGAAAGAGATGGGAGGCACAAGTGGCACATTTTGTAGACTTGCTGCTCCACAGCCCCATGAACTTAGCTTTGATCTTGACCTCTGGTGCTGACTGGGTCGAATTTGCACATTCTCCCTGTTGCCATGGGGTTTCCCCTAGGTGCTCCAGTTTCCTTCTACATCCATAAGAAGTGGGTTAATTTTATTTTTGTTGAACTAACACTTCAATGCATAATTTCAAACAAATACACTCACATATGCTTTCCATTGTGTGTAAAGCTATTTTCTTAACTAAGCTGTCACTATAAGTCACTGAAGAATTTCTTAAACTAAACTCTGAGAAGGAAATGCACTCCAACAGTGGCAGATGTATGAAAACAAAAGGAACTTAATTTACATAGCACCTATCATAACCTCATATTGTTCCAAAGCATTCTACACTCAGTAGAGCCACTGTTTTAATGGAGGAAATGCAGCAGTCAATTTGTGAATAGCAAGATCCCACAAAGAGCAACGTGACAGTGACCAGTTGCTAACATTGGTTGAGTGGAATATATTAACCAGGGCACAATGGCTCAGTCCCTTGCTCGTTATTATACAAGCTTTAAGGGATTTTTTTTAGATAAACCTGAAAGATTAGATGGAACCTTGTTTAGAAGTTTATCTGAAAGATGGCATCTCCAGCAGTACAGCACTCTCTCAGTACCTGCACTGGGAACATCAACTTATATTTGGTTCTCATGGTGCTGGAATGAGATTGAACCCATAAGCTACTGATTGGAGATGCAGGATCTAGTCCATGAATATTTGTGTTGATAAGACAAAGAAACTATTTTTTCTTGAGTAAACTGTAAAATCCAAATGTTTTACTGTCATATTAATAGGTAATTGGTTTATTATTGTCACATGTACCGAAATACAGTGAAAAACTTTTGTTTGCATGCCATCCAGACAGATTATTTCATACATTACATCAAGGTAGTACAGAAGGATTAACAATAACAGAATGCAGAATATAGTGTTAGAAGTGTGGTGCAGGTAAGCAAATAAGATGCAAGGGCCATGACGAGGTAGATTGAGAGTTCATCTTTATCATACAAGAGGTCCATTCAAGATTCTTATAACAGCAGGATAAAAGTTGTCCTTGAGCCTGGTGGTACGTGTTCTCAAGCTTTTGTATTTTCTGCTCGATGGGAGGGAGGAGAAGAGCAAATGACGAGGATAGGAGGGGGTTTTACCTGTGTTGCTAATTGGGAATATTTGACCTAGTACAAAGTTTCTCTACTGCTGTTAGAGTCATTACATCATTAATCAGGCTTAAGATGCAAGAGCCATGACGAGGTGGATTGAGAGATCAAGAGTTTATCGTATAAGTGGTCCTTTCAAAAGTCTTATAACAGCAGGATAGAAGCTGTCCTTGAGTTTCTATCGAAGCTTTCAATTTTAACCAATAAAAACCCATAAAAGCTTGCTTCGAAAAATCATTTTTATTTCCACTGAGAGAACTGCCTTGTAGCAAGAAATCCCAATTGTGTAGAATTTACATTTTCATTCATTTTGCCTTAAGGTTGAGGCCTGTGACTTTTAAAAGGTTCATAAAGACCATTGACCCATCCCATTTATCTGTGGGTCGTGTTGGCCACTTGCTTGATAATAGTGCCCTGGTGGTCAACCTTAATGTTAATATAACTGTGAATGGGTGCATGGGTTATTATTACTGATTTCAATTCAGTTGCACTTGATGCACACAAGTGTGCATCAAGAATAGGCATCAGCTCCAATTACACAGCCTAAAAGCTTCACTTGATGAATATCGTTCAGAAGAGCAGAGAAAAAATGGAAAGGAATTTTGGAACGATTGTCCACAAATGTGTGAAGGTAACAGGCTGGGTGTACAAAATGGTTGAACTTGCTTAAACTGGCCGTGAATTTGAGAATAAGGAAGGCATTTGAGATAGCAGCAAGGTGCTGCTGGGACTTTATAAAGCTCTAGTTTTCCACAGTTAGAGCACCGTGTACAAACCACTGTAGGAAGGATGTATCAGCACCAGAAAAGGGGCAGAGCAGATTTATTAGATGTTGCCAAGAGTAGAGAATTATAATTATGAGGAGAGATTGGACAGGCTAGATTCAGGTGTGCAAAATCATGAGAGCCCCAGACAGGGCAAAGAGGAATCATCTACTTTCTTCAGCAGAGGAGACCTTATTGCTAATTAGTGCAAGGATCAGAGAGGATCTGTGGAAATGTGCAGTACAGGTCTGGAACCGCACCCCCCCCCCACCCCCACCCGCCATGGAGGATAGTGGAGGAAGAAACACTCATTACATTTAGCATGTATCTGGATGAGCACTCAAGATGCTACAAGCGACAAAGCCAAGGAATGGGAAGTGAAATTCGTCTAAAGATCTTCCTTGGCTGCAATGGATATGATGGGCCAAATGGCCTCCTTTTGTGGGTCTACAGCATTACCACCAAGTTCACTAAAGATCAGCATGAGGAACTATAAGTTCATGGAATTTATTAATGACCAAAGGAGTGGTGTTGAGAGTACTGTTGTTAAGTTTGCAGACTATCCCACATCTGTGGAAGGGTTGAGACTGCAGAGAACTGTAATCAAGCCTGAAAAGGATTAGATGAGTAATCCAAAATGCCTTTGTTAGTGTAAATTCTCCAGAACTGTTTGGCAAAGATAGGGTTGGGTTTGGTAACCCCCTGACATCCAGCCTCTACCACCAACCCTGTCTCTGCAAGTTCTCCAAGTTCACTGGAAGGACCAATGAAACAATGTCAATGTGCTCTATCAGGCCAATGTCCCCAGCATTGAGGTCTCAGTCAGCTGGGTGGGCAGGACACACCATCCTCATATTGGACACCAAACTCCTGAAGCTGATAATCTATTCCAAGCTCTGTCATGGGAAGAGACGACCCATGATTTAAAAGTATGCTCAAAGCTTCCTCAAGGAGGTGCAGTGTCCTCACTGACTGTTGGGAATCCCTGGCCATTGACTGCCCAAAGTGGAGAAGATAAGTTCAAGATGGCATTGTAAACCTCAAGATCATGCATCAGGAGTACTCAGTGTAAGTAGTGGAAGAGTGAACAACCTCACAAACTAATCCCATTGGGCACCTCCTGCCCCATCTGTGGAAGTATCAAGTGGAGTGGATGTGGGGTGAATGGGAATCCATAGAAAGCATCCTATCCGGATGCATCACAGCTTGGTATGGAAACTGCTCCCCTCCTTGGACTTTACCTCTCGTTGTCTTGGTGTAGCAGCTAGCATAATCAAAGACCCCACCCACCTGGGACATTCTCTCTTCTCTCCTCTTCCATCGGGTAGAAGATACAGGAGCCTGAGGGCACGTACCACCAGACTTAAGGACAGCTTCTACCCCACTGTGATAAGACTATTGAATGGTTCCCTTATACGATGAGATGGACTCTGACCTCACAATCTACCTTGTTGTGACCTTGCACCTTATTGCACTGCACTTTCTCTGTAGCTGTGACACTTTACTCTGTACTGTTACTGTTTTTACCTGTACTACATCAATGCACTCTGTACTAACTCAATGTAACTGCACTGTGTAATGAATTGACCTGTATGATCGGTTTGTAAGACAAGCTTTTCACTGTACCTTGGTACAAGTGACAATAATAAACCAGTACCAAAAACCGTGACCGCAAGAAACCGCAGAGAGTTGTGGACACAGCCCAGCACGTCACGGAAACCAACCTCTCCTCCATGGACTCTGCCTACACTTCTCACTGCCTCCGGAGAGCAGCCAGCATAATCAAAGACCTCACCCACCCTGGACATTCTCTCCTCTCCCCCCTCCCATTGGACAGAAGACACAAAAGCCTGAAAGCACGTACCACCAGGCTCAAGGACAGCTTCTGTCCCACTGTTATAAGACTATTGAATGGTCCCCTACTACGATAAGATGGACTCCTGATAAGATAAGATAAGATAAGATAAGACAAGAAAAGATAAGATAGGATAGAATATTTATTAGTCACATATACATCGAAACACATAGTGAAATACATCTTTTTGTGTAGAGTGTCGTCACTCTTCAGGCGCCAACATAGCATGCCCACAGCTCCTAACCGTACGTCTTTGGAATGTGGGAAGAAACCAGAGCACCCGGAGGAAACCCACACAGACACGGGGAGAACATACAAACTCCTTACAGACAGCGGCCAGAATTGAACCCGGGTCGCTGGCGCTATAATAGCATTACGCTAACTGCTATGCTACCATGCCGCCCAGTCTACCAGATTTTGGCCTTGCACCTTATTGTCTGCCTGCACTGCACTTTCTCTGTGACTGTAACACTTTATTCTGCATTCCTTGTACAACTTCGATGCACTGTTGTAATGAAATGGTCTGTGTGAATGGCATTCAAAACAAAGTTTTTCACTGTATTTTGGTATGCGTGACAATCATGAACCTACTTAGTTTAGATAGGTGACCAACCGTGGGAGAGTAAGAGAGGCAGGGATCGAGGTACAAAAGTGTGGTTTACGGAACGTTACAGTTATATTGAAGCATTAAGATTAATACATGTTCCTTATAATGACTTAATGCCTGCAGCTGATTGTTGCTATTATAGCGTGTTTTACATTCAATCTGTAAAACCACAGTGTTAGCATTCACTGCTCTCAATAGTATTTAGCGTCTATGTGGAGTATTGATTGGATTGGATTTTAGTGAGCTTGGTTTAAAAATCATAGCCTCGGGATACATGTATAAAAACAATGGCTCATCATCCGACTAACATTGTGGCAAGACATATTTAAGACCCCAATGCAACAGAGTATTCTGCAGCCTTCAGATAAGTTTGTTTGAATAGAAATTAAGCAGGGATGCACATGGGGAAAATGAGCTGCCTGAATGGTTATATATTGCACATGTTGAATTCTTTTAACAGAAGGGCTGGATAAATATTTACACAGTTGGCTTCCTTTCATATTGGATTTAGAAGTATTTGCTCCATATAATCCACAAAATGCTTTGTTTATTGACTAAAACCGCATTGCAATATGTCACAAATACAGAACAGACTGGATTGTAGTGACTCAGAAGAAACACCATGCATACAATTGAACAAAATACCAAAGACAAGACTTGCAGGAAACTCACTTGAAATTCAATGGGACAGGTATTCCCTAAACCGTCTTGATTTAGGATTAATTGGAGCAGCATTAAGGGAAATGATTTGCATCCATTTCACCACCTTTCACATTCTCCTGGAGAGCGTTAGCACCAATAAAGCACCTTCAAAGGTAGGCACTGTTTTAATGTACCATGCAAAGAACTAATAGCAAGTTCCCAAAACCAACTCTCTGGATATAATGACACAGAAGGAACCCATTCAGCCTACCAGGTCCATGCCAGCTCCCAGGGGAGAACTCCCATTGGTTATTCTTCTTATTCAAGTCAATTCAAGTCCCGTTTATTGCCATGTGCACAAGTACGGTGAGGTACCGGTGCAATGAGAAACTAGTCTGCTGCAGCATCACATCCACATAATCCCATAAGCCTTTATTCTCACTCTTACGTGCCCATCAACTTCTCTTTGATTTTTCTGCCACTCACCTACACTAGGGATAACTTACAGCAGCCAACTAACTATGTTTTTAGGATGTGGGAGGAAAGTGGAGCCCCCGGAGGAAACCCACATGGTAATAGGGAGAGAACGTGCAAACTCCACACAGACAGCACCCGAGGTCAGGATCGAACATAAGTTGCTCAAGCGATAAGGCGGTGGCATTAACTGCTGCAACACACTGTTCCATCCCTGCTTTCATGAAATTGGTTAAGGGATAAACGTTGGCCAGGAGACAAGGGATCTCTCAACATAGAACATAGAACAGTACAGCACAGGAACAGGACCTTCAGCCCACAATGTTGTGCCAAACTAATTAAGTTAATGACACCTAATCCCTTCTGTCTGCACATGGTCCATGTCCCTATCCAAGGGCCTCTTAAACGCCTCTATCTATCAAGGGATCTTGGGGTCCGAGTCCATAGGACGCTCAAAGCAGCTGCACAGGTTGACTCTGTGGTTAAGAAGACATACGGTGTATTGTCCTTCATCAATCGTGGAATTGAATTTAGGAGCCGAGAAGTATTGTTGCAGCTATATAGGACCTGGTCAGATCCTACTTGGAGTATTGTGCTCAGTTCTGGTCGCCTCACTACAGGAAGGATGTGGAAGCCATAGAAAGGGTGCAGAGGAGATTTACAAGGATGCTGCCTGGAATGTGGAGCATGCCTTATGAAAGCAGATTGAGGGAACTCGGCCTTTTCTCCTTGGAGAGATGGAGGATGAGGGGGGACCTGATAGAGGTACAGTATATAAGATGATGAGAGGCATTGATGGGGTAGATAATCAGAGGCTTTTCCCCAGGGCTGAAATGGTTGCCACAAGAGGACATAGGTTTAAGGTGCTGGGGAATAGGTATAGAGGAGATGTCAGGGGTAAGTTTTTTTACTCAGAGAGTGGTAAGTGCATGGAATGGTCTACTGGCAACGGTGGTGGAGGCGGATACGATAGGTTCTTTTAAGAGACTTTTGGATAGGTACATGGAGCTGAGAAAAATAGAGGGCTGTGGGTAAGCCTAGTAATTTCTAAGGTAAGGACATGTTCGGCACAGCTTTGTGAGCCGAAAGGCTGTAGGTTTCCTATGTTTCGATGCTTCTATGTATCTGCCTCCGCCACCTCTCCTGGCAGTGCATTCCAGGCACCCACCACTCTCTGTGTAAAAAACTTGCCCCACACATCTCCTTTGAGCCGTCTCTCACTTTAAATGCATGCCCTCCAGTATTAGATATTTTGAACCTGGGGAAAAATTCTGACTGTCTACCCTATCTATGCCTCTCATAATTTTATAAACTTCTATCAGGTCTCCCCTCAGCCTCCACTGTTCCAAAGAAAACAACCCAAGTTTGTCCAACCTCTCCTCATAACACCTGCCCTCTAATCCAGGCAGCATCCTGGTGAACCTCTTTTGCACCCTCTCCATAACCTCCACATCCTTCCTGTAACGGGGTGACCAGAACTCTCTACTATTCTTCTCCAAAATATTTCTGCAACATTTTCGAACCTGTCCCAGGTGGTAGACAGGACTTCAATTTAACATGAGAAGTAGATTGCAAAAGAAAGGGGATCAGTTTTTACCGCACTTCAAACTGTTGCTTGTTGTAGAACTAAGTTCTTATTATTTTGTTGTGGAATGATAGTCTTGCCATTTTTTTTAAGAGTACAATAAGCATTCAAGCTCTGTCAAGTTATTACAGAAGTACCATCAGATCCAGGAATAAAGCACATGCTGTCTGAAAACGAAGATTTTCTTCAGAGGATGAGGATGAAGAGGAAGAAGATAGTGGGTTTGATGAAAATTGCTTCAGCCCATATTCTGGCTTTGGAGGTGAAGGCTCACCTACACTGGAGAACTTATTTTCATATTTGTTCTTGCGATATCAGCGAATGATACATCTGCACAAGGCTATAAACCTTGAAATGCTTTGGAGTCATGGTAAAAGTGTTCCCATAATGCTGTAGGTAGAGAATTCAGAACAGAACTAAAATATTGATGAAGTCTCAAGTCCAAGTCAGTGTCTGTGCTGCAATGCTGTAATGCATGCAACAGATGATCTGCAGTGGGGCAACATCACTGCACTATAACTGCACCACCTCAGTACAGCAACACTATGACCTCTTTCACTACTTTGCACTGCAATGGACCTTGTTCTAATTGTGTTGCTTTCTTGTAAAAATAGGGTATGATTTATGTTTAATTTATGTTTTTCTTGTGAATGCTGCTTATCTGATGCTCTGTGTCTGTGATGCTGCTGCAAGAAAGATTTTCATTGCACCTGTACACACATGTACTTGTGCATATGACTATAAACTCGACTTTTGGATTAAAAACTAATTTCAAAAATTAACAGACACATAACATAACATCCAGTTTCCTGCCACAACCCGTAGATGTCCAGGTTGGTAGGTTAATTGGCAGCAGTAAATCCCGCTAGTGTGTGAAGGTGGGAGAGTCTAGGGAAGGTGATGAGAATGTGGGGGAAATAAATCATAGGAATTAGAATTGGTTTCTTATTGTCACTTGTACTGAGGTCCAGTGAAAAACTAGTATTGCATACTGTCCATACAGATCAATTCATTACACAGTGCATTGAGGTAGTACAAGGGAAAACAATAACACTACAGAACAAAGTGTTACAGCTACAGAGAAAGTGCAGTGCAGGCCGACAATAAGGTGCAAGGTCATAACGAGGTAGGTTGTAAGGTCACGAGTCCGCCCTATCGTACTGGAGAACCATTCAATAGTCTTACAACAGTGGGATAGAAGCTGTCCTTGAGCCTGGTGGTACGTGTTTTCAGGCTTTTGTATCTTCCGCCTGATGGGAGGGGGGAGAATAGAGAATGTCTGGGGTGGGTGGGGTCTTTGATTATGCTGGCTGCTTTACCGAGGCAGTGAGAAGTATGGAGGGGAGCTTGGTTTGCAGACTTGGTGGGCCGAAGGGCCTGTTCCTGTGCTGTATCTCACTAAAAACAAAAGACATAAGACTCCTTGAGTCAAAAGGATCATGGGTTCAATTGCACCTTTCTATCTGGCCTCCATACACCCTACAGCCCAAATATATTGAATGGCTCCACAGCAAAGTGCTTCATTGAGGCACAACCCACTGAAAGAAGAAATTGTTCCTCCTTTCCAACTTCATTCAGTGACATTCTGTTCTGGGACCGTGCTGCCTAGTTCTAGATTCTGTCAGAAGGGGAAACATTCTCGGAGCGTCTCGCCTCAGAATTTTACATTTCAGTGCAGTGGTCTCGTGTCCTTCCAAAGTCTCGCCTGAGAGACAGCAACCCCAAAAACACAGTGCTCCTTCAGTACTGTACTGGAGGCTCAGCTGAGATTTTTGTGCACGAGTCAAAGTCAAAGTTGAGTTTATTGTCATGTGCACAAGTACATGTGTGCACAGGTGCAATGAAAAACTTACTTGCAGCAGCACCTAGAATTACATAAGCAGCATTCGTAAGAAAAACAAAAACTAAATATAAATTAAACAGTTTTTAGAAGAAAGAACACAATTAGAACAAAAGAATCAAAGTCAATTTTAGTGCAAAGTGATCAAAGTGGTCATAGTGTTGCTATACTGAGGTAGTGATTAGGGTTGGGCGGCTGGTTCAAGAACTGAATGGTTGAAGGGAAGTAGCTGTTCCTGAACCTGGTGGTGTGGGACTTCAGGTTCCTGTACCTCTTGCCGGATGGTAGCTGTGAGAAGATGGCGTGGCCCGGATGGTGGGGATCTTTGATGATGGATGTTGCCTTCTTGAGGCAGCGCCTCCTGTAGATACCACCGATGGTGGGGAGGGATGTGCACGTGATGTATTGGGCTGAGTCCACTGCTCTCTGCCGCTTCTGTGCATTCTAATTGTTGTACCAGACCATGATGCAACCAGTCAGGATACCTTCAACAGCTGGTGATGTGTAGGGCTTGGAGTCAGAAGCTATTCCATGAGAAGCAGGAGTGCTACTCACTAAGCTTCACCTGACCATATAATTAATTGCCATTAGATGTGGTCAATTGTCAATTGTCATAAACACACAATAACTTTGTAACGTTTGGGCTGAAGCATGTTTCTTGATTGCAATAATGAGTGCAAATCATTACATGTTTTGTGCTGATGGCAAAGCTCCCATCTGATTGATAAAACTATTGTTTTAAAGCTTTCAAAAGATTAGAAAGTGTCAAAAGAACAATAGCAATTGATGGCCAGTGGTGTCAAGCTATGGAAAGCAAAACAAAAGGCTGGTTGATAGGAAATCAAAGAAAGCTGGGCCCATAGACAGTATACTTGTTCCCATGTGATTAGATTCATCGATCATTATTGGTGATGGTAGTTAAAGTTGTAAGATGCATCATGTTGGGAACTTTTTCCCATCATCACAGTTTTAACAGCCGTTGATGCTTCAAGGCACACATCCAATACTGTCCATTGCAAGTCAGCATGGAATTTACTTTTGTAATATTCATACTTTTCACTGTTATATCTTTGAAGCCATTCAACATTAAATCATGCCCGACTAGTGAGAAGTGTGATTGATGTTTTATTTCATAGGATATTATGTGAAGTCACAATCAGTGCTGCTCTGCCCAAGTGGACCACATTGATTTTAATACCAATCATGCCCCTTATTTAAACCAATCAGAATACCCTTCCAGTTCTTTCTCTCTCATCTGCTTTCTAGATTTTCCTCAAAACCATCCATATTTTCACCTCAGTTATTCCTTGTTGCAGCGAGTTCCACATTCTTCATTACCTGGTAAGAAAGTTCCTCCTGAGTTCTCTCATGGCCCCTGGTTTAGGTGCAAGAGTGCAGAATAACTTTTGAATGGTAAACCTTGGTATTTAGGACCAGAGGTGCACTGTGCAGTGACAGAACCAGTCAAAGTCAGGTTACAACTTGATGATCAAACAATGGACAAACTATAACATTGGGTTGTATAACATAGCCGAGGTTACTGTAAAAGGTTCCTGGGAATCTGATGATACCCAACTATCATCACTGACTATGCGTAAGGACTTAACAATATACCTCATATTAATATTAATCCTGCATCTAAATGTAAAGGGTATGTCATAGATACCATCGATCAACCAGACAAAGAACGTATTTAAATATATAAATTTTAGAGGAATTAAATGCATGGACTGATTATTCGGAAGGAGTTGTGTGGATACAAGGAAGAGGTATATTGGAGCTATGAGGCAGCAGTTGTACTGCCTGCACCACCCCAGCACAGTGGTGCCTGAGAAGCTGATGGATGTCATAGAAAGAACTAAAATGGCTGAAGGAATAGGATGAGATGTAAATAATTTTACAGTGCTCTTTGTGTGATGCTGGACAGGGAATGGGAGGTGGGACTGTTCTTCAGGGAAGGTTGCTACACTGCTGAGAGAAAGGAGCAGAAAACAGTGCTTTGTCACAAGGGGTGGATATAGAAGGGTAAACTTTAATGGCAGGAACAAACTGCAGATATAACAAAATTAATCCTGGAGCCTTCACCCCAATCCCGGGAGAGTTTAATCCATGTGGTGTACATGAGGGATTTACAGTGGAGCCTTTGGGAATAATTATGTCTTTGAGCAATAATGTAAAAAAGAATAAAAGCAAACTGCCAGTCCAATTGTGAGCTGTTTTGGGCCCCATATCTAAGGAAGGATGTGCTGGCATTGGAGGTGGTCCAGAGGAGGTTTACAAGAATGATCCCAGGGATGAAAGGGTTAACATGAGGTGCGTTTGATGGCCCTGGTCCTGTACTCGCTGGAGTTTAGAAGAATGAGGGGGGATCTCATTGAAACCTACTGAATATTGAAAGGCCTGGATAGAGTGGACTTGGAGAGGATGTTTCCAGTAGTGGGAGAGTCCAGGACCAGAGGGCTCAACCTTCAAATAAAAGGACGTTCCTTTAGAACAGAGATAAGGAGGAATTTCTTTAGCCAGAGGGCGGTGAATCTGTGGAATTCATTGCCACAGACGGCTGTGGAGGCCAAGTCATTGGGTGTATTTAAAGCAGAGGTTGAAAGGTTCTTGATTAGTAAGGGCATCAATGATTACAGGGAGAAGGCAGGAGAATGGGGTTGAGAGGGAAAAATAAATCAGCCATGATCGAATGACGGAGCAGACTCAATGGGCTGAAGGGCTTAATTCTGCTCCTGTGTCTTATGGTTTTATGGTCTTATTTTAATTCAGGCATATTTGAGAGGTCTGTTTTACTTTATCACTGTAGTGGGAATGATTTTAACATGGTTCAAGAATATAAAAGTTATCAAATCAACAAGAGCACATAAGATGCTGGAGGAACAACAGGTCAGGCAGTGCCTAATGGAGGGAGATGTACAGTTGATGTTTTGGGTCTAGACTCGAAGGGTCTCAACCCAAAAGGTCAACCATCCATCTCCCTCCACAGATGCTGCCTGACCTGCTGAGTTCCTCCAGCATCTCATGTGTTGCTCCAGATTCCAGCAACTGCCATCTCTTGTGTCTTAATATCAAATCAGCAGCCCTTTTTAAAATCACTTGGTTAGTGGGAAGTGGCTTCCTTCTTGAGGACCAGTGTGTGCAACCTGGTGTCACAAGTCTCCCAGATGCAACATCTCACTGGTAAGTTTGCACCACATCCTGTCCAAGGTCAGTATGTTCTCTCTGAGGTGTGAGACACACGGCAGACCATGGTTATTCCAGCTGGGGTCTCACACAGCTGGCACACAGCTTCTGCCTCTTTGTCTTTCAGCCCCTTTACGAGAGAAGCTGCTTACCTGATGGATGTAGAATGAATGCAGCCTTAGATCTGGCTTTGGATTTCCTGAATTGTTTAAATTTGAATGCAAAATTGTTCAAAAGCAAAGCAGGGGAGTAAAGGAGAAAAGGGTGTTCTTAAATCAATGAACACACAAATAATCTCCATCCATAATCAAGAGGGAAATAATCATTTCTCATTCTTGGATCTCAAGGCAGTTTGAACATGGTCCTGGTGAGGGATTTTGGATGCAGTCCACCTCTAACATAGACCGAAGGAGCTGTGGTGACCACTTAAAAATCTCCCCATTATCACCGGCAAATGTGGACCTCCACTCTCCTGTGTCAACAGGGACAATCAGCTGAAAATATTTGACAAGAAAGAAGACAAAGAGCCATCTGTTTGGTGTTGTCACAATGTTCTTTCCATTCAGTGTCACGCCAGCCTGCCAACAACTCCATGTCAGCTTTGAACAGAATGCAACGAGTGTAAAGAGAAACCAACCAACCCCCTGTATACCCCTGGTGCTCCTGTAAGGCATGGTTTCCTCTGATCTGTGACAATATTTTGCTCAGGTTATTTCTCAGCCCAGAAGGCTTATCCATCCATGACTCTGCGTTTTGTCACGTGAGGGGAGATAGGAGAAGAATTTTCTAGTGCACTTCATCCATTATTGACTCAGACCAGCTCTTTGTTAGAAAGTCATCTGGCTGGGGTTAGAGAGAGAGATAGAATGGAGGCACAGGAACTGACCAAGTGTGACATTGTGCCGAACATTGTCGACCTCGTCATCACCATTGTGTGTCTGTTAAACCCTCCTCTGGGTCGAACTGATTGGATGTGTTTGAGGCTTGTTTTTATTCCTATTTATCCTGGTGTTGGAGAAGGAAGCCCACATCAGATTTTAAAAAGTACTTGAAGGAACATTCGAAGTGTTGTAGTCCCAGTGCTCTTGAGTGAGAACTGGAAAATGGACTTAAGATGGAGAACTCTTTCCGGGTGTTAGAACATAGAGCATAGAACATAGAACAGTACAGCACAGGAACAGGCCCTTCGGTCCACCATGTCTGTGCTAACCATGATGCCAAATTAAAGTAAATCTCTTCTGCCTGCACATGATCCATCAATTGCCTGCATGTTCATGTGCCTGTCTAAATGCCACTACTGTATCCGCTTCCGCCACTTCCCCCGGCAACATGTTCCAGGCACCCACCACACTCCATGAAAAAAACCTGCCCCACACATCTCTATACTCTCCCCTTCTCACCTTCAATGCATATCCTGGAGTATTTGACGTTGCTACTCTGGGAAAAGGACTGATTATCTACCCCCTCTATGCCTCTCATAACTTTATAAACCTCAGCCTCCAATGCTCCAGAGAAAACAATCTAAATTCGTCCAACCTCTCCTAATAGTTAATATCCTCTAACCAGGCAGCATCCTGGTGAACCTCTTCTGTACCGTCTCCAAAGCCTCCGCATCATGGGGCAACCAGAACTGCACACAGTGCTCCAAATGCAGCCGAACCAAAGTTTTATACAACAGCAACACAACTTTCTGACTCCTGTACTTAATTCCCTGACTGACGACAACAAGCATGTGATAAGCCTACACATTGACACAATGGATGGAATACCCACCTCCATCGTAAATTTCTATAATTTTATGATATTATGTAAACCTCCTCCACTACTGGATGCTTACTAAGCCCCATCAATTGAAAGTTTGAAACTGAGAAAACTGTACTCTTGGTCTGGACTAAGCTAACAGGGCTTTGAAAGGCTCTGCTGCCTTCTCCAAGTAGCCCTTTACTTCCACATGGCTATACAAAATCTCATGGGTCTTTCAGGAAAGAAGAATTAATGTTAGCCATTGATTCATTAAGGGATTAAAGCTCGCTTTGACTATAGCTGTCATATTGCAGTTTCCTCTCTGTTAACCTTTCAGTACAGGTCTGTGACTCACAAACCTTCCTTGGGACTGAACATATTGTCAGATGGTTGAACTTGGCTGGATTAATCATCATTCCAAATGGCAGCAAGAAAAGACACAGATCACATCATTTATTGTCGGAAAATTGTTTGTGATGCATCAAATAATAACAGTGGAATTGCTTTTTCATGCTGGGGCACATCATCAACAGTGAAGTATCAGAAGTCTTCAAAGTTCTGACACATCCCATACAGGTTTACTTTATCCAGTGGATCTCACGTCTGAAACACTTTGTCAGGTGTCCGGCAAAGAAGGCAGGGAACAAGGCATTGGACCGAAGAGAAAGAAGCAGAGTTAATGTATTTGTCCAGGGCCATGGCAACAGGAAGCAATGACTCCAGTCATCCGGTCTGCCCTTGAAAGGAGGAACTGGGTGGTTTTGAAAGGATGTTCCCAGTGCTGCTAATATCAGGTGTGAGGTGCAATCCAGTTTACAACAGAGGGTTAGTACCTTGGTTCGATTAGCGGACGTGGCTATGTTGTGCATTCCAAACACCATCACCAATTCAAGACAATAAAAGGAAGAAGGAACTAATGTTCACCACCTATGGTACTGCTTCCCAATATTTAATTCCATTAAAGTCATCCCCTTTATTATCTTATTACCAAATGCATGTTGAAAAGTATTTAATAACACTGGAGAGATGTACTTCTATTTATATTAGCCAATTCCTATCTGAAGCTCAAAAGGAAAGACAGATTAAGGGAAAAGATGAATCCCCTTTTATGTGACTCAGTGTTCCACAGTGAGTGTGACACAGAAGTGACCTGACTGGATGATCTGTCCCAGTTCCCCCTGCTTCATGCAACTCTACCTCTGATGAAAGGTCATCGGCTTGAAACATGGACTCTCTACAGATGCTGCCTGACCTGCTGAGTGTTTCCTGCACTTTCTTTAATTTCAGATTTCCAACATCTGTGGTACCAAGTCATTGGAAAATCCATTAAGGGACCACCATTAGACTGCAACGGACCATCCAGCAACAAACCTGGGTTTTCGTACTCATTTTGAATTGTTGTTAGTCACTTAGAATAATACTAACAAACACAAAGTTTCACTGAAAGCTTCTTGCAAAATTTGGTCCATTATCACAACACATAATATTCAGGGTTAACAAAACCAAGTGATATCTGACAGGGCTATTAGTATAACAGGACCAATTCACTGCAAACCGAAAGGGATCTCCCATTGTACTGTCACTACAGTTACCCCAGAGACAGAGAGCTGCAGGAGCTAAGACAGTCTGAATAAGGAAATCAGTTTATTAATCCAGGAACATATTTTTTCCCAATTTCATTTTTGGTTGCCCACAGCCAACTCAGCTTCTGCATAAGCTCACTGAGGTCTTTTCAAGAGTTCTTTTGAAAATAATACTTTTGTTCTAATGGTGAAGGTAACTTTAGAAATGAAAGAAACTGCCTTATTTTCACAAATCACACCGAAGGTATTTCCAACACTGAGGAATACACGGTTAGTGTTCCGCTGAAAATAACAACAGATAAAGAATAATAGTGCTGATTGCTGTCAGACGTTGATATATAATCCCTGCAATCTCCTTTCCTCAATCTGACATATTATATAACAACTTCCTTTGTTAACAACATGGTTATTTCTGGGCCATTATGCAATGGAAACATTGTGTACTGTGGTAGAGTTGACACAAAATGATGTAAGTGAGTTGTATTGGGGTGATAAACTAGACGGTAAACATCATTGCAAGATGTCACTATTCTTTCTGAGTTGACTTGTCCAGTTTATCCTCAGCTGGAATAAAGACTCCACAGGGTGCCAGTTTTCCAAAGATAGATCCATTTTTTTAGATTGACTAACAGGGCGAAATGGAGTTCAGCACAAAATTACATGAAGCTCCTGATGTTAAAAAGCATCATTCAGTTTATCTGATTTTACATTCCTTGTGTAAAAGCAGTAGACTATCAGAAAGAAAATAGCCACCTCAGCTATGTAACTTGCTGCCATGCTGCAGAGATCCCAAGAGTGTCCCACCAACTGCCATTGCCCCACACCACTATGTGAAGAACGTTGATCGTATCCACACTGCTTAAACAGAGGCAAACGTTCCAGAGGAGAGCAAGTGGTCCTTGATGTGACCACCCTTTACAGCTCCCTTATATCTTCTGCTGTTGCAGTGCTACAGATCTGCTGAGATGTGACACTCTGCACATTCCTGGGTAAGGGCAGCTCCAACAACACTCAAGAAGCTTGACGCCATCCAGGACCTAGCAGCCTGCTAGATCTGCACCCTATCCACTGCGCGAAACATTTACTCCTTCCACCACTGACACACAGTGGCTGCAGTGCATTCCAACTACAATACGCACTGCAGTCACTCGCCCAGGCTATTCCAACAGCCTCCCTCAACTCACAACCTCTACTACCAAGAAGGACCAGAGCAGGAGGCACAGAGCCCCAGTGGTCTAATGGATAAGGCACTGACCTCCTAAGCCAGGGATTGTGGGTTCGAGTCTCATATGGGGTGAGGGTTCCTTTGTGGACGGTACGGTAGTGTAGCAGTTAGCGTAACACTATTACAGTGCCGGCGACCCGGGTTTGATTCCTGCCGCTGTCTGTAAGGAGTTTGTACGTTCTCCCCGTGTGTCTGTGTGGGTTTCCTCCGGGTGCTCCAGTTTCCTCCCACATTCCAAAGACGTACGGGTTAGGAAGTTGTGGGCGTGCTATGTTGGCACCGGAAGAGTGTGCTGGGCTGCCTCCCAGCACATTCTCAGCAACGCAAGAAAACACACTTCACTGTGTGTTTCGATGTACATGTGACTAATAAATAAATATCTTATCTTATCTTATAGGAATACTGTCCACCTGAAGGTTCCTGTCCAAATCACACACTACCCTTACTTGGAAATGCACCACCATTGTTACTAGATCTAAATCCTGGAACTCCCTGCCCAACAGCACCCGAGGGACTGCAGCAGATCAAGAAGGAAGCTCACCACCACCTTCTCAAGAGCAATTAGGGACAGGGAATAGATGTTGCTCTTGCAGTTGATGGCTGGGTCCTGAAAAATAATTAGTTAAAGAATGCTCTGCAGAGGAATGAAGAGTTGGATGTCAGTGGTGGAGTAGCAGGGAGGTGATGCCTAAGACTCCTATATTGCCATCATACCCTCTCTGCACCTCCAAGAGGTGTACAGTTGAGGAGATCCTTATCCTACAGTCTATTGTCAATGAAGAGGGAACCGCACAAACGTCAAAAGCCTCAGAGAGGTAAAAACCAAAGGGAGGAAGAGGAAATTGGAGCTTATGAGAGAGAAAGATTGCAAAACCTAAAATGATTGAGTCATGCTCATTAATTGTTTTCAAGTCATAGAGCCCTACCACACAGAAATAGGCCTTTCGGCCCACCTCTTCCATGCTGACCTTTTTACCTGTATACCCTTGTTTTGAATCAGGGAGCATTAGATCTTTGGTAGCCATCAATACTACAAGATATGGAGCCAAGCAGATTGGATGAGGCTGAGAGACAGATCAGCATGGGACAGACAGGTCTGGTCACCTCACTATAGGAAGGATGTTGAGGCTTTGGAGAGGGTGCAGAGGAGGTTTACTAGGATGCTGCCTGGATTAGAGGGCATGTGTTATCAGGAGGGGCTGGACAAACTTGGGCACTGTTTTCTGGAGCGGCAGAGGCTGAGGGGTGATCTGTTGGAAGTGTATAAAATTATGAGGGGCATAGATGGGATGGACAAGCAATATCTTTTTCCCATTATTGAGTGATCCAATACCAGAGGGGTGAGAGGAGGTAGGTTCAGAAGAGACGTGAAGGGTACGTTTTTTACTGAGAGAGCGGTAGGTGCCTGGAATGCGTTGCCTGATAGGGTGGTGGAGGCAAATTCATTGGGGGCTTTTAAGAGGGGCTTGGATGGGCACATGAATGAGAGGAAAATGGAGGGATGTGGGCATTCTGTAGGTAGGAGGGAATAACTATGTCGGCACAACATTGTGGGCCGAAGGGCCTGTTCTGTGCTGTACTGTTCTATGGTCTATGTTCTAGCACTAAACAACTTCAATGGGCTTGTCCTGTTCCCAGTCTCATAAAAAATATACAAGCTGAAAGGGCAATGGGAAAGCTTGGATAACTGAGTGTGTATCCTTGGTCAACCACACTAAACATAGAAGCACAGAGCTAGAGAGTCATAGTGATGCTCTTCTCCTTCCTCAGAAACCCAAGGAAATTCAGCATGTCCCTAATGACTCTCACCAAGCTTTAAAGATGCACCATAGAAAGCATCCCATCCGGATGCATCACGGCTTGGTATGGTAACTGCTCTGCTCAGGACCGCAAGAACCTGCAGAGAGTTGTGGACACAGCCCAGTCCATCACAAAAACCAGCCTCCCCTCCATGGACACTGTCTACACTTCTCGCTGCCTCGGTAAAGCAGCCAACATAATCAAAGACCCCTCCCACCCCCGTCATTCTCTCTTCTCCCCTCTCCCATTGGGCAGAAAGTACAAAAGCTTGAGAACACGCACCACCAGGCTCAAGGACAGCTTCTATCTCGCTGTTATCAGATTCCTGAACAGACCTCTTGTACGATAAAGATGAACTCTTGATCTCTCAACCTACTTTGTCGTGGCCCTTGCAATTTAATTGTCTACCTGCACTGCACTTTCTCTGTAACTGTAGCACTACATTCTGTTATTGCTTTTCATTTTGTACTACCTCGATGTATGGAATGATCTGTCTGGATAGCACACAAACAAAAGCTTTTCACTGTGTCTCAGTACGTGTGACAATAATAAACCAATTACCGATCAGTTACCCCATCAGCTCCATTCTAGCTAAGCAATGACTAAAATCCCATTTCCCTGTTGTTTCCTTCCCTCTGAATTCCCTTTTGAAAGCCTCTGTGTTCTTTTTATTCACCCTGTCTAACCACATCATGCTACTTCCAAAAATCAGTTGCAAGTTGGAAGCCAGGCAAAGTGTTGCTGCCAATATATTGCACATTAGGTGCAAATAACCAGAAACAAATTGGCTAATTAACTTTAAACAGTGATGTGGAAGGGTAGTGAGTGGGGCAGCAATCTTTAAGTATGTCTGCTTCAAGTGTGGAGGGCTAGACTGAAAGCAGATGAAAATATGGCAAACAACCATAATACTCTCCAGAGATATTACAGGGCACAGCAACTGCTAAAAATTGATTTAATGATTTTGGCATTACTTTGTCTTAAAGTTGTTAATGTTTATGCAGATTAAGAAACCAGTACAAAGGTCTTACAGCAGGGTCATTGAAACCTATTCCGAATTCCTGCTGCAGGTATGTGTTTGTCAGGGGAGATAAGGGGGATTTTTTGGAAGGACATGCACTTATCTTAAGAACATGATCCATGCTTAGCTTCTGGTTTCCTTATCTTATAAATATATCCCATGGGCCTTTTCTGATCCTGAGCAAAGAATTCCTCCATGCCATATTAGCTGGCTACCCCCAAGTGACCTCAAAGCCAGGATCTTGTTCCCAGTTGTTTATCCATTAAGCTACTCAACTAATATTTCAAACTCACTGATTAAAGAGTTTCAGAATAACAATTCCAGCAACATTTTGCCATTCATAATTATTGTTAGAAATATAAACACACCGCCCTCCAATTGTAATAACAACAGTACATTATGCAATGGACTAAACAATATTAAATTGTTTTTGCCTCAGAACATCTGTATCATTATTTAAACACACCAGATTACAAGCATAGGATGATTAACCATCACACTGAAACAGCTAACACTCTATTGAACCAGTAATAACAACAATTCCACAGTAATACCAGAAGAAAATAATAAGTAAATATAAATTGCAATATTCCAAGATAGGTTGACTTTCCCTGAAGGCCTTCTGGGGTTAATTGTACTGTTAGTGAATCTAATTTGCAATGGGATGTTTGACTCCTCTTATGTTGAAAATACTGAACCCAGAATCACTCAGTGTGTCTGACATCTAATGAGATTCAACAGACACACTGTTGTCCATGGTTCCTACCGGATCTGTGTAGTGTTGTGTTACTGTTGCGTTGTTTTTATTTAATTTTAAGAACATTTCCTGTATTTCTTCCTTTAAGGAAAGAGTATATAGTTTGGAACATGCCCAGTAGTTGGGCATATGTCAAGAAAGAAAGGTAACGTTATTTACATGATGCTCAGCAGTGCACTTGTGTAGCTAATCATAGATAGAAGGTCTAAAACAAACAGAGTTTACAAACTGGTCTTTCCAAACTTGGGGAACAAGTGTGCATCTGGAATGCCTAAAGTAGAGCTCATTGATGCATGGAGACGAACAGGGATAGGAAAGGTTCAGAGGGATATGGGCCAAATACGAGTAAATGGGACTAGTTTAGATGGGCATCTTTGTCAGTCGGGACGAGTTGGGCCGAAGGGCCTGTTTCCGTGCTGTATTACTCTGTGAGTCTGTGACTTTCTAACTGAACCTGAAACAGTGGATGAAACAGATCCTGGTGGAGGGAAGCATATAAGGAGACTTCGATTGAGGGGTTTACTTAAGCAAGTGTCCTTAGTGATCCTCAATTCCCCAGCTGACGCTAAAATAAGTCAGTGAGAAACTACAGGTGGGAAAATGTGTTCAGAAAGCATTACAGAATCAAATGCAATTACTCGTCTAAGTGGTTTTGATGAGATCTCCTAAACACATGACTTCCTCCTCAGCCCCTAACACAACAAGGGTAACAGATACATCCCAATAGCACCAACTGTAGGTTCTACTCCAAATCACACACTGTTCTGACTTGGAAATGTATTGTCACCTCTTCATTGTCGCTTGGCCTGAATCTTCGAATTCTCTCCACCACAGCACTATGGAAGCACCTTCACAAGAAAATAAGAGCAGCAGTAGGCTGCTTCAAGCCTGCCCTGCCATTCGATGTGATCATGGCTGATCTCAGCTGGCTTCACCTCCTCTTCTGTGCCAGTTCTCAATAGCCCTCAATTCCTCCATCTTTCAAATATTTATCTACATCCACCCTAAATACATTTGAAGGCCTGACCTCCACCTCCCTCAGGGGCAGAGAATTCCAGAGGTCCACTACCCACCGAGAGAAGAAGTTTCTGCTCACCTCAGTGACCGGCTCCATATCCTCAAATACGTCCCCTTGTCTGTGACTCTCTCACTATGATATCTTCATTGCACTGACTGCAGTGATTCAAGAAGGCTGCTCATCACCAACTTCTCAAGGGCAGTTAGGGCTGGGCAGCAGACTATTAGTTTTAATAGACAAGATTATGAGCTTGAAGCAATGCAAGACGGAACCCCAGCAGTCCCCAGCAAATAGATCAGCACTCATATGATGGTTACTCATATACAAGGTACTAAAATGAGTTTAGAGCAAATATTCAGTGAATGTTCCTTGTTTGGTAGTACGAAATACACAGAAGGTAACCTGCTCGTTGTTAGGCAATGAACGTTGGCCTTGCTGGTAATGCCTACATCCCAGGAAAGCATACTAAAAGAAGAAAAAAAATCAGAAGAGCAGAACACATTTGAAAAATGTTTTCTCTTGTTCCTGTCAATGAAAACTGTTGCATTAGAGTTCCATTTCACATTGCCAAGGAGTAATCCCTCAATACAATAGCAGTCTATCTCCAGAGTCAGTGACTGAGGCCATTGGTGTCCCTTGATTATTTCTCCTAGGCAGTCCCATGCTAGTTAAGATTCCATGTTAATTCCAGCTTGGGGTGAAGCCAAGTTTAGACCTTAAGTAAGTCAGATGTTGGACCTACTGGGAAGCTCTCAGACTTAATTTTAAATATTTTCATATTGTGCAATAATGGCATTAAAAATTAATCACCAAGGGAGATGAGATCCACGCATCCTGGCAGTGTGTAACCAACGTCTGCTTTACTCTGGAGCATCTTTTCCTTTCCACAAATTAATTGCTTTCTGAATCCTGGAAGGATAGAGCACTGCCTCCTTGATCAACGTGAGCATGACATAAAATGGAGAGCTGTTCCTGTTATTACAGTCAAAGACACACAATTTTTAACAGGCAGGAGCATAATAAATACAGTATGGCAGTAGGCAGGGATGTGTCATGATCCCGCAGTGTGCTTGGCCATTGGCCTTTGGAAGTGCAGCCTTAGCCTAGGTGAAGCTCACATGTCAGGCATTGGTTTATACACTTAACCAATCAAATGCAACCAAATCATGGGCAAGAGCACCATTTTTTTGATTGGACTGTCAACAAAACAGGCTGGATTTTCTCAACCCCACTGCCCCCACTAAGTTGCCGCTACAACTGACCCCTTACACCTTCCCCAGTGGCTTTGATTTCTCATGTCCTTACAAGACCAATCGTGCTGGAGGTAGAGCCAGCCGCATGTAGTGACTCGGCCTCAGATGGCGGACTCTGATGCCATATCCCCGTACCCTGATTGCCTTTTGACAGATCTCTATGCCTCTGATAATCAGAGGTCTTAAGAAAAAAAACATCCACAGACAGATTGAGAACTTAGAACAGTTCAGTACAAAGACAGGCCCTTCAGCCCACCATGTCTGTGCTGACAATGATGCCAGTCTAACTAATCCCATCTGCACGTATCCCTCCATTTCCTGCCTCTAGATGTGCCTGTCTGAATGCCTCTTAAACCTTGCTATCATATCTGCTTCCACCAACTCTTCTCGCCGAGCACACCAGGCACCTACAAAAAACTTGCCTCATACATCTCCTTTAAACATTCCCCATCTCCCTTCAATCTATACCCTCTAGTATTTGACAATTCCATCCAGAGAAAAAAACTCTGACCATCCACCCTATCTCTGCCTCTCACAATTTTCTCTGCTTCTATCAGGTCTCCCCTCAGCCTCCAACACTCCAGAGAAAACAATCCAAGTTTGTCCAGCCTCTCCTTATATCTGATACTCTCCAATCCAGATTTATGTAATAAAAAATATAAAAATTATGACAAATATTTTATACAGAAATACCTTAATATACCAGAAATTTATTAAAAATGTAAAAGTAAATATAAAGGGAAAACATACCTGCACTTAAGTTTTTAATCAAGTTTGGCGACTCCATTGGAGTGAATGTGGTCTGTCTACTTATTGAATCCACCCAGCATAAAATACAAATGCCAGAGGCAGTATTCACCAGCAGAATTGGACAACTGATGTACCAGCGGTGCACTGGTACCCATAAGGAGAACATCACTTGGGGTGCTTCTCAACAGAAGCACACTGAGGTCCGACATATCAGTAAACGTGAGGTATACCATCAGCTGTGCATTGCTCTCCATTCCAAAATTGGCTTCCAATGATGACAATGGAACTAGACCTTCAGAAGGGGGGGAACAACTGGCTGTTTAACATTGTCAACAAAGGGATAAACATTATCAGTAAACATCATGTCAGTACCCACCCTGTCAGTGCACAGGTATATCTTCTGGGAATCGCAGGGGTATCTGTTGCTAACTGATAAGCTTGTCCATTAAACTTAACAGCCTGGCCTATTAGCGTACTGCCAGCCATTTTATATCCATTAAAATTAATGGGTTGAAAATTGGAGGCAACACTCGTGTAATTATGAATATATATTGTCAATGGTTAAGAACCCTCACTGATAACATGAAGTTGCAAAATTACCTTCCTGGCATGATTCGTGTTGATTAATGAATGTCTGGGTGTCACATTATGTTATCTATATTTTCCTATAATGCCAAGTTGCTTTATGAACAGCAGCTGGCATGTAAATTCGTATCAGAATTTATAAAATGTGCAACAAAAACACAGAAACTGATTTCTCATAAAGTCAGTGGTATAAGCACTAAAGGTGTAAAACAGAATGACTGCATCTCAATTTGTTCAGAATTTGCAATCAGTGTGAACTTGTGCTATAAACCAATCAACGTAGAACATAGAACAATTACAGCACAATTCAGGCCCTTCGGCCCACAAAGCTGTGCCAAACATGTCCCTACCCTAGAAATAACTAGGCTTACCCATAGCCCTCTATTTTACTCAGCTCCATATACCTATCTAACAGTCTCTTGAAAGACTCTATCGTATCAACCTCCACCACCGTTTCCAGCAGCCCATTCCACACACTCACCACTCTCTGAGTAAAAAACTTACCCCTGACATCTCCTCTATATCTACTCCCCAGCACCTTAAACTTATGTCCTTTTGTGGCCACCAATTCAGCCCTGGGGAAAAGCCTCTGACTATCTACCCTATCAATACCTCTCATCATCTTATACACCTCAATCAGGTCCCCCTTCATCCTCCATCTCTCCAAAGAGAAAAGGCCGAGTTCCCTCAACCTGCTTTCGTAAGGCATGCTCCACATTCCAGGCAGCATCCTTGTAAATCTCCTCTGCACCCTCTCTATGGCTTCCACATCTTTCCTGCAGTGAGGCAACCAGAACTGAGCACAGTACTCCAAGTGGGGTCTGACCAGGGACCTATATAGCTGCAACAATACCTCACGGCTCCTAAATTCAATTCCCCGATTGATGAAGAACAATACACCATATGCCTTCTTAACCACAGAGTCAACCTGCGCAGCTGCTTTGAGCGTCCTATGGACTCGGACCCTAAGATCCCTCTGATCCTCCACACTGCCAAGAGTCCTACCATTAATACTATATTCCGCCCGCATATTTGACCTACCAAACTGAACCACTTCACACTTATCTGGGTTGAACTGCATCTGCCGCTTCTCAGCCCAACTCTGCATCCTATCTGTGTCCCTCTGTAACCTCTGACAGCCCTCCAAACTATCCACAACACCCCCAACCTTCGTGCCATCCACAACCTTACTAACCCACCCCTCCACTTCCTCATCCAGGTCATTTATAAAAATCACAAATAGTAAGGGTCCCAGTACAGATCTCTGAGGTACACCACTGGTCACCGACCTCCACTCAAAATACGAACCTTCAACAACCACTCTTTGCCTTCTGTGGGCCAGCCAGTTCTGGATCCACACTGATCCGCAAATGCAACATGATCCATCAACTCAAGGCATTTGCATTGGTTTTTGATTGGACTGTTGTTGTCATCATCAATCCCAAGAAACCTGTCCAAAAATCCTTGGGAAACTCAGTGGTGAAAACTTGTCCATCTCCGATCTGAAAGGATGGTTGATGGTGAACACGGACTTGTTGAACCAGATGGCCTTTTTCCATAAGACCATAAGACCATAAGACATAGGAGCAGAATTAGGCCACTCAGCCCATTGAGTCTGCTCTGCCATTCGATCATGGCTGATTTATTTTTCCATCTCAGCCCCATTCTCCTGCCTTCTCCTCATAACCTTTGACACCCTTACTAATCAAGAACCTATCAACCTTCGCTTTAAATATACCCAACAACGTGGCCTCCACAGCTGTATGTGACAATGAATTCCACAGATTCACCACCCTCTGGCTAAAGAAATTCCTCCTCATCTCTGTTCTAAAGGGACATTCTTCTATTCTGAGTGTGCCCTTTGGTCCTAGACTCTCCCACTACTAGAAACATCTTCTCCACGTCGACTCTATCCAGGCCTTTCAATATTCGGTAGGTTTCAATGAGTTTCCACATTGATGTTATCAGTCTGGGATGACCCAATTGCTCTCAGGAATCAGTTCAATGGAATCCCTGGCACCCAGCAGTATCTATGATGTCATCAAGCCGGCTGAGTAGCCAATGACCCTGAAGGCAGAAAAGCAAGAACCCAAATGCACAGTTCCTACCTAATAAACCAAACACTTTGTCGGACATGGATGTTACACACATAAAAATTTGAAGCTGAAATGTTATAAACTTATTGAAGTAAAAGAATAATATTTTAATTCCATTAAATTTTAAAATATTTGTCTGTGAAAATTGCTTTGGAGTATTTTTTCAGAGCTAAGGAATTTGTGAAACAGGAAGCATGGATGCCATTAAAATTCATTTGAGTTACAGAGTCATGCAGCACAGGAACAGACCCTTCAGCCCACTGAATCCATGCCAACCATCAACCACTCATTGGCACTAATCCTACATTAATCTTTTTTTTAAATGTCTCCATCGTTCTCCCCACATACCTATCAACTCCCCTCCCCCAAGATTCTACCCCTCACTCACACACTAGGGGCAATTTACAACGGCCAATTAACCCACCAACCCCGTACATCTTTGCCATGTTAGAGGAAACAGGAGCACCAGGAGGAAACCCGCAGAGTCACAGGGAGAATGTGCAAACTCCACACAGACTGTGCCGGAGGTCAGGATTGAACCAGGGTCCCGAGGGTTATCTGGGTCCCAATGGCTATGAGGCAGTGGCGCTACTGGCTGCACCACTACCATGCCTGGATTTTATGGAATAAAGTGCAACATCTTACGTAGAATATTGAACAGTACAACACAGTAACAGGCACTTCGGCCCACGATGCTGTGTCGAATTAATTAAACAAGTAATTAAACACCTAACTAAACTAATCTCTTCTACCTACACCAGGTCCATTCTCTGCACATTTATGTGCCTATCTAAGAGCCTGTTAAACATCTCTATCGTATCTGCCTCCACCACCACCCCTGGCAGCACATTCCAGGCACCCACCACTCTCTGTGTAAAAACTTGCCTCGCACATCTCCTTTGAACTTACCTCCTACCACCTTAAATCCATGCCCTCTGGTATTAGATATTTCAACCCTACAAAAGAGATACCATCTGTCTGCTCTACCTATGCCTCTCATAATCTTATAAACTTCTATCAGGTCTCCCCTCAGCCTCCGGTGTACCAGAGAAAATAACCCAAGTTTGTCCAACCTCTCTTTATAGCACGTGCCCTCTATTCCAGGCAGCATCCTGGTGAACCTCTTCTGCACCCTCTCCATAGCCTCCACATCCTTCCTATAATGGGGCAACCAGAACTGAATGCAATACTCCAATTTCAGCCTTACTAGAGTTTTATAAAGCTGCAACATAACTTCGGGACTTTTGAACTCAATGCCTCAACTAATAAAGGCAAGCATGTGCCTTCTTTACCACCCTATCAACCTGTGTGGCCAGGGTATTTTAAGGGTATTTATAGACAGATCAGTTCATAAATACTTGAAATTCTCATCAATTTGATCCACTGCCCTTGATTCCAGTGGACCAGGCTCATAAATAGTTCAATCCCTGGAAGATGATGCGGCAACTACAGATTTCCAGGGTAAATTATGTGCATACAGAAAGCAGGCTTCGCTGTAATGTGAAACAATTTTATTATCACCACAGCCACCAAACCTGTCTCATTGTGCTACTCCGTCACTCTGAAATCTTAAAGATAAAACAAATGTCCCCTCTGACTCATCATGGCTCTGGTGACAGTTTTGAGCTACTTATTAGAGGGAGGATATATTTTCCTTTGAGCTTAAACAGAGAAAGCTCATGAGGTGGATTCTTTTGGAGGAGGGTCATAGAGTCATAGAATAATACAGCACAGAAACAGGCCCTTCAGCCCAAATGGTTCATGCTGACCAAGATGCTAGTTCACTTGCCAGCACTTGGCCCATATCCCTCTAAAACTTTCCTATCCATGTACCTGTCCAAGTGCCTTTATATGTTGTTAATGTACCTGCCTGAACCACTTCCTCTGGCAGCTCATTCCATATATGGACCATGCTCCGGGTGAAAAAGTTGCCCCTCAGATTCCTATTAAATCTCCCCCCACTCACCTTAAACTATGCCCTCTAGTTCTTGATTAGCCAACCCTGGGAAAAAGACTGTGGTGTTCACCCTATCTGCACCCCTCATGATTTTATACACCTCTCTAAAATCACTCCTCATTCTCCTACTCTCCAATAAATAAAGTCCTAGCCTGTCCAACTTCTCCCTTTAACTCTGTCCCTCAAGTCACGGCAATATCCTCATAAGAGTCAAGATTGGCAGAGTAGATGCAGTGGGCGAATCTAGAACCGGAGGCATCATTTCAGAATAAGGGGTCGCCAATTTAAAACTGAAATGAAGAGGAATTTCTTCCCTCAGAGTCACAAACCATTGTAATTCTCTACCCAGAGAGGTGTAGAGACTGTCATTGAATATATTCAAGGTTGGCACTGACACATGTAGGGTAGTCATAGAACAGTACAGCACAATACAGGCCCTTCAGCCCACAATGTTGTGCCGACCTTTAAACCTTGCCTAAGACTATCTAACCCCCTCCTCCCACATATCCCTCTATTTTAAATTCCTCCATATGCTTATCTAGTAATCTCTTGTATTTGACCAATGTACCTGCCTCCACCACCACCCCAGGCAGCGCATTCCATACCCCAACCACTCCCTGGGTAAAAAAACTTACCGCTGATATCTCCCTTAAACTCCTCACCCATTACTTTAAAGCCATGCCCTCTTGCATTGAACATTGGTGCCTGGGAAAGAGGCGCCGGCTGTCCACTCTATCTATTCTTCTCAATATTTTGTACACCTCTATCATGTCTCCTCTCATCTTCCTTCTCTCCAAAAAGTAAAGCCCTAGCTCCCTTAGTCTCCCCTCATAATGCATACTCTCTAAACCAGGCAGCATCCTGATAAATCTCCTCTGCACCCTTTCCAACGCTTCCAGTCATGGATCCAGTCATGGATCCAGTCATGGATCATGGGGACTATGGAAAATGGAAAAGTTTGTCTCTGGTATGATGTCATTGAGTCCAGATAGTCAACTGCTGCTCCAGTTTCTCATATGTTTACATTCCCAGTTTTTTATCAAGTGAGTGTTAATAATATTATGGACCGGACTTGTCGGGAAATGCGTGGTACCTCACATATCACTGCAAACTTTTCTCAGTACGAATACCAATACTTTCCACTGCTCCTGGGTGAATGTGGAAGTCCCAGATTTGCTTTCCGAGTGCTCCCAGCCATTTCCAGGAGTCTGACAGCCAAGGTTGAGGCAGAATTTATCTGCCTGTCAACAGAAGTCGCATGATTCTGCCATGTTAGTCAAGGTTCTGATGCTTTTGTGAACCTTACTACTTGGTTCAAGAACTCCCTGGCCAAAAAGGTTGACCTACTTCCGAGTACGTTCACGGGAGTGGGCAAAACAGATATCAAGGATGAACTTCAGAACCGTGTCCTCTAAATGCAGAATGGAACTGATTAGCAACAGACAATAAGCTGGAGAAACTCAGTGGGTCAACACCTCTGGAGGGAAATGGACAGTCAATGTTTTGGGTCAAGACTCTTCATCAGGACTGGAAAGAAAGTGGAGAGATAGCCAGTATCTTGTGTGTCCATGGTGCTGTAGCCCAATGTCTGCGTTACTGGGCCAGTGATTGGAGTTTTAAGGAAAGGGGTAGGAGGTTCAGAGAGAAACTGAGGAATAGTTTTCTCACCCAAAGGGTGGCTGGAGTCTGAAGCACACTGCGTGAGGGGGTGGTGGAGGCAGAGACTCTCACAACATTTAGGTATCTGGATGAGCCTTTGAATCACCAAGGCATGGAGGGCTACAAACCAAGTGCTGGTAAATGGGATGAGTACAAAAAGGTACTTGATGGTCAGCATGAATATGGTGGGCCAAAGAGCCTGGTTCTGTGCTGAATGACCACATGATCTATGAGTTTTGGACCAATGACATGAGTTCAGTCCTGCCATGAATCACAGAGTCAGACAGCCACTGAGTGTGCATGAACCATTTTACTAACCCAACCCATTTTATTCTGCCCCCATTTCCATGAACTTCCCCATGGCAGCTGGAGAATTTAATGGTAAGTAATCAAATAAATCCGGAATTAAATTGATAAATTGATAAATTGGTTTATTATTGTCACATGTACCAATGTAAAGTGAAAAACTTTGTTTTGCATGCCATCCATACAGATCATTTCATCACATCAATGCATTGAGGTAGTACAAGGGAAAACAATAACAGAATGCAGAATAAAGTGTTCCAGCTACAGAGAAAGTGCAGTGCAGGTAGACAATAAGGTGCAAGGTCATAACGAGGTAGATTGTGAGGTCAAGGCTCCATCTTATCGTACTTGGGGACTGTTCAATAATCTTATAACAGCAGGATAGAAGCTGTCCTTGAGCCTGGTGGTACGTGCTTTCAGGCTTTTAGTCTTTTGTACCTTCTGCCCGATGGGGGGCACAGGGGGAGAGAATGTCCGTGGTGGGTAGAGTCTTTGATGATTTTGGCCACTTTACCAAGGCAGCGAGAAGTCTAGACAGAGTCCATGGAGGGGAGGCTGGTTTCCATGATGTGCTGAGCTGTGTCCACAATTCTCTGCAGTTTCTTGCGGTCTCGGGCAGAGCAGTTGCCGTACCAAGCCATGGTGCATCTACAAAAATCGGTGAGGGTCAACAGGAAATCTGGCAGCAGTAAGGATAAAACCATTGTATTGTACATATATAACTGTCCTTTGGAAATATGTTGTCCCTACTTGCTCCGCCCTATATGTGAAGCTAAACCTAGCAATGACGTTAACTCTTAACCGTTTCCTCATTTCATGGGCGATTACAGATGGATAATAAATGCTGGCATTGTTAATGATGCCTTCTTCCCATGAATAAAAAAGCAAAAGAATCACATTATAAATAGCTGTAATATTGATATTGTGAATGGAATTTCATTCCATTTAATACAATATACTAAAAACAATTGTGTAATGTTACCAGTGATTTTAAGTAGAAGCCAAGATTCTCATAGCAATTCATAAGGTATTAAAATGTTTAAAATAACAATTGCTTCTGGATGTTGGTTATAAGTCACGACAGAAGCAACATCACTGGGGTGATGGATGTCACTCCTCTGAAAGGATTTGATCATAAGACACAGGCTGAAATGTTGACAAGTCAGAGATAAATGTTTGTGTTGAGATTAACATTCCAAGGTCACAGTGTCTGGGCATTTCAATGAGGATTTTTTTTCTCTCTCTCTTCTCTGCAGACACAGAGGCCATTCTAAATTCAACAAAAGATGCAACAGAAAACCAGGGAACAAATTAAATTTTAATGAGGTTGTCTTATGGGTTATCTTTTGCATTTGTCCATGAAGAGCAAAATATCTTGCAACAAGCGATTGTAACACAAAGTAATTTTTCAGCACTGCTCTCTTTGAAGACTTCATTTACATTTGTACAAGCCTGTATGTTTGATAAGGAAATATTACAACTGCTTCCTTTGTAGAAAGACTATTTCCAGAGTACAATGGAGCCTCAAATTGTTTTTTTTTAATTGCATCGTAATAAATGAGAATAACTAAAGTGATCGGGGAAAACCTGTGTTAAGATAATTTGAACATATTTATTCTCTGGTGCAGTCCTTTATTGAGCCTCGAACAAGATATTTCCTGCAGAGCAGAGGCAAAAGAAGACCCAGTCAGGAATGAAACAGCAACGTTAATTTTATCCTGTAAAGCTTGTGGCTCAGTGTTCACCTTCTGACACAGACAGGTACAAGTATATTCAATCGATGTCCAAGAATAATTATGATTTACTATCATGAGTGAACACCTTCGCATCTGTTCACCCCATAGGCTCTTTTACCACAGGAGCTGGTTATTTTACTGTTCCAAGATGAATCACCTGACTCCTTCAACCAATATAAATGCAATGTGCCCAAATATGGAAATGTGCTTCACCTTGAAATTCTATTGAGCAGTTCCACTGCTCCTGCATGGATGCAGAAGTCCCAGATATGTTACCTTCACAGTAAGTCCAACATCTGACTTACTTAAGGTCTAAAGCTGGCTTCATCCCAAGCTGGAATTAACATGGAATCTTAACTAGCATGGGGCTGCCTAGGATAAAAATCAAGGGACCCCAATGGCCTCAGTCACTGACTCTGGAGTTAGACTTCTATTGCATTAAGAGATTACTTCACTACACAATGGAATTTCTAAAAAAGATTTTAGTAACCAGAAATTTATGTGACAGCATAAATATCTGGTAGATATCTGTGATAGAATATTCCATAGCAACATGATGGGCCCTAGTCTTCATAACACTGGGGCCTGATGGGACCTCAGTTCTTGATGTTTGTGATGCACTGTCTGATGTAAGCCAGCATTTATTGTCCATCCTTAATTCCCCTTGCAAGGAGTGTCTTTTCATGGAGCAGTTAGGAGTCAACCACTTTGGTGGGCCTGGATTCACATACAGGCCAGAATAAACATGGATGGCAGATTTCCTTCCTCGAAGCACATTAGCAAACTATACGTTTTATTTTTAGGACAATCTGGTAGTTTAATGGTAACAATTAACATCTTTTAAATTGCAGATTTATTTAATTAATCGAGGTTAAATTCCCGAGATGCCATGATGGGATTTGAACTCATGTCTTCAGATCATGCATCCAACCTGAGGAAAATCACTAACCTGCAATTCCCCAACCTTTTATGGCCTCAGGGTCAATTTTATACCCAGATACCGTCACCAGTTCAAGCATTCACTCTATGTTCTCTTTGCAGTGTTGATAGGTATTATAACTGTATAAACGCCACAGACACAAGTGCATCCAATATTTTGGTTGGTACTTAGAAATTGTTAGTTGCTGACAATTTCAAGTGAGCTGATCTTGTTACTGAGTCTCCCCAATTCTGTAACAGCAAAGCTGGATGATGAAAGCCTAACCAATCACATGAACATCACAAGGTATCCAAGACATTGAGGGTATGTACTTCGCGAGAGTGATCATCCTGGTAACTTTAAGGTCTACTGTCCATGGAAGTCTGAAACAATGTTGGGCTCATTTCCCCGGATTTTATGTTAACGGTTTGTGAATCTTGGTCAGTTTAGACTACAATGGGAATTTCTGATGACTACCATTATGTACTCTACATTTTAATAAGGATATAGAAAAACTGGTAAATAGTGCAAAATATATTTGCAAAAATGATGGCAGAATTAAAGTCATTGAGTCATACAGCACAGAAACAGGCCCTTCGGCCCACCACATCCATGCTGACTTTTTTGCCCATCAGCACTCATCCCATTTCCCTGCATTAAGACCATATTCTTCTATGTCTTGCCTATTTGTGATGGATGTTCACTTTCCAGGCCCCAAAAAAGGCTTGTTGCTAACCTCAGCTTTTGAACACAGCAACATGACCTGTCCAAAGGTCAAGAAGTGGTTGCTCATTAACCGAAAATCCCTTTTGCAACAACAGCAGAAATTGTCCAAGGCTCAAGATGTTTGTTGGTTGCCAAGTTAAACTTTCAACCAATATTCCCTGCTCAGCTTCTTAACATAAACAAGAGAACAATGGGTCCACGTTTATTTAGTTAAACACTCCAGTCAGCTGCCTGAAAATGTGGTTGAAAAAAACATCACGTGCCAATGATGTCAACTCAGTGAAAAAACAGTATAAATGTTAGAAAGCAGTCAGGGTAGGAGGGGAGTGACAGAGAGAAGAGGTTACAGAAAGCAGACCTTGAATTCATTCCTCAGCCTTTGGTTTTTGCGACAGAAGACTTGTTCATCTGCAACTTGTTGGTATGACTTTTTAGCTTGTAAGAATTGTACTTGTGTTTGGAAACCCTTTGTAAGTTACAAGTCGTTGTTAAGAACTACTTATTAAAATTAAACATGCCTCACTTAAAATAAAATAAACGGTGTTTAAATTGCTTTGTTCGCTGGAAGTACCTTCCCCTTGGTTGGGAGGAGGGACCCACTGCTCAAAATAGTGATTATTGACAGCTAGACCTTTCTGTAGAGACTAGTGAAGTAAACTAGTCCTTGAAGTGTAGTTTGATACAGTATAATCTTCCTATAGTGAGGGTACTTGTAGATACTTATGCCAGGTAGAACTTCAAGTCTTGACTTAAGTTTAGAGCTCTCAGACGGTACACTCAATATCATCACATATTCAAGTAACTGTCTAAACACCTCTTAAATGTAGTGACTGTATCTGATCCCACCACCTCCTCCGGCAGCTAGTTCCAGAATGTCACTCGCTCTCTGTGTAAAAGACTTACCCCTCAGATCCCCTTTAAAACTTCTTCCTCTCACCTTAAACCTACACCCTCTTGTTTTTGATAACCCCCAGCATAGTGAAAAGATTCTGACAATCTTCTCTATAATTTGCCTCTATAATTCTATATACTTATCTCTCAGCCTCCTTCGCTCCACAGAAAACAAGCCCAGACTATTCAATTTCTCCCCATAACTAAAGTCCTTCAATCCTGGCAATATCCTGGTGAATCTTCTCCACACCCTCTCCAATGCAATCGCAGCCTTCCTATAGTGTGGTGACCAGAACTGCACACGGTACTCCAAGGGTTTTGCCTGTTGGAAAAGACTGAACTGATTTGGCTTTTTTTCCTCTCAGAAGGAAGAACCTAAGTTGCCAGCATTGGATTCCAAATAATATGGCAGGTGTGCTCTTGTTGTCACCATGACCTTTCTAATCCCCCACCCTATTCTGCAGCTGTTGAGACTAGAGGTGGAGAACAGAGGGCAGAGGAGTCAGATGCCACTGAGCTTCCTGCCAACAATGGCTTGAATGAGAACCATGTCTCTTCATCTGAGCTGGGCTGGCAACCATGAGTAAAATGCAGGTAGAAGGAAGGAAATAAAAACTACAGATGCTGGAAATCTGGAACAAAAACAGAAAATGCTGGAAACACTCAGCAGGTCAGGCAGCACCTGTGGAGAGAAACAGAGTTAATATCTCAGGTCCAAGACACTTTGTCAGAACGTGAAAGTTTAGGTAACTGGTCTACAAATCTTTCTTTCTTTGAACTTACTTTAGTTTTTTTAAACTTAATATCTAGAATTTTAAGGTATTTTTAAACACAACCAAGAAATCTTTTGCTCAAATCCTTTGAAGCTGGTGAGTGAACAAGTGCATCAAAATTAAAATTATGAAAAAGAAGTTTTATTTGTATTATTTGCAGGATATGAGCAATGTTGGTCAAGGCCTGTCATGAATACAATGTCAAGAAAACAAAAGAGCCAGTCATTGACTTCAGGAAAGGGGACGGTGTACATGCACCTGTCTACATCAATGGTGCTGAGGTCGAGAGGATTGAGAGCTTCAATTTCCTGGGAGTGAACATCACCAACAGCCTGTCCTGGTCAAATCATGTAGATGCCATGGCCAAGAAAGCTCACCAGCGCCTCTGCTTCTTCAGGAGGCTAAAGAAATTTGGTTTGTCCCCTTTGACTCTCACCAACTTTTACCGATGCACCATAAAAAGCATCCTATCTGGATGTATCACAGTTTGGTACAGCAACTGCTCTGTCCAGGACCGCAAGAAACTGCAGAGAGTTGTGGACACAGCCCAGCGCATCATGGACATCAGCCTCCCCTCCTTGGACTCTGTCTTTACCTCTCACTGTCCTGGTGAAGCAGCCAGCATAATCAAAGACCACACCCACCCGGAACATTCTCTCTTCTCTCCTCTTCCATCGGGTAGAAGATACAGGAGCCTGAGGGCACGCACCACCAGACTTAAGGACAGCTTCTACCCCACTGTGATAAGACTATTGAATGGTTCCCTTATACAATGAGATGGACTATGACCTCACAATCTACCTTGTTGTGACCTTGCACCTTATTGCACTGCACTTTCTCTGTAGCTGTGACACTTTACTCTGTACTGTTATTGTTTTTACCTGTACTACCTCAGTGCACTCTGTACTAACTCAATGTAACTGCACTGTCTAATGAATTGACCTGTACGATTAGTTTGTAAGACAAGTTTTTCACTGCACCTCGGTACAAGTGACAATAATAATCCAATACCAATACCAATATCCATCTCAAACTGCCTGTGATAATCAAAAAGCAGACTGGCTATCTCCCCCCTGTCAGTCCAGATGAAGGGTCTCGACTCAAAATGTCGACACTTCCTTTCCCCCCACAGATGCTGCTCGACCTGCTGAGATCCTCCAGCAATTTGTTTGTTGCTCCAGTTTCCATAATCTGCAGACTCTTGTATCATCAAAAAGCAAGTTGTCTTCCTGATTCGCTCATGAGAAATATCTGACTTAAGGGAGGGGTCAAGAGGCCGACAGGACATTCCAGGGAACCAATGGATCCAATGGCTGAGGCTCGTTGTGCTTCTCAAGAGGTATCCTGGATGTGGGAGATCTTTTCAGCTGGCCCTCCATACCCAGAATGGGTTGGAGGAAGTGGACACTTCAAACAATGAGTTCAGGCAATGGGCTGGATCCAGGGCATACAAACCAAAAATGAAGAGAACAATACGTAACTCAGTCCCTTGTGCCTGCTCCACCATTTAATAAGATCATCACCATCCAACAAACTTCTAGAGATGTACTGTTGAAGGTGTCCTAACTGGTTGCATCATGGTCTGGTACAGCAATTCAACTGCACAGGAACATAAGAAGCTGCAGAGAGTAGTGGACTTAGCCCAATATCTCACGGGCACATCCCTCCCCACCATTGGAAGAATCTACAGGAGGCACTGCCTCAAGAAGGCAACATCCATCAAAGATCCCCACCATCCGGGCCATGCCATCTTCTCGCAGCTACCATCGGGCAGGAGGTACAGAAGCCTGAAGTCCCACACCCCCAGGTTCAGGAACAGCTACTTCCCTTCAACTAACCAGCACATCCCTAATCACTGCAGTTTAGCAACACTGTGACCACTTTGATCACTATGCACTAAAATGGACTTTATTTTTTGTTCTAATTATGTTCTTGTAAAATCGTGTCTTATTTATATTTATTTTATATTTTTCTTGTGAATGCTGCTTATATGATGCTATGTGCCTGTGATGCTGCTACAAGTAAGTTTCTCATTGCACCTGTGCATGCATGTACTTGTGCATGTGACAATAAATTCGACTTTGACTTTGAACTCTATATTCTTATCTCACCAACCCCTTGCTTATCAAGAATCTGCATGAAAAATATTCAAAGACTCTTCTTTGAGGAAGAATTCCATAGATTCACCTCCCTCTGAGACAACTAGCCAACCCAGTGAAGGAAGTGAGATATATATCCAACTCAGGAAGGCAGGGCAGTTGGTAGATAACTTAAAGTTGGTGGCTTTGTACTTGCCTGCTTGTTCTTCAGAGCTCAGTCAGAAATTTTGCTGAGTTGATGCATTTCATCATGCAGATTATGCACACTGCAGCACGATGCTGAAGGTGATGCATTCTGAAAGTGGTGAAAGGACCACTGATCGAGCAAATCACGTTGCCATGTAGTGATGGTATCTGCCACTTCTTATTTCTGTGGCTACTGATAGAATGAGGAGCATGAAAAATAACACAATCAGGCTGAAAGCCATCTTGTGGTTTGTGAATGTTCAGGGCAAGGCATGTGGTTAGACCGAGAGTGTGGTTTAAGAGCTGAGTGCCAACACAAGCTGATGATAAGTCAGTGGAAGAATGGCTCTCTATATCGAATCAGAGACTCATTTGAAACTAGATTGGTCGGATAAGGGCTGGTTGCACTGGTTATTGCTGTAATGATTATTGACTCATAACTGATGCAACTTTGTGCAGAGTTCAAATATAATACACCAAAACACAGTGGAATGAATTCCATAAATGTCAAACGGAATAAGGCATTCTGAAGTCATTGCTGAAAATTTTGAAGCACATCTGCCATATTATTTGGAATCTAATGCTGGTAACATTATCCCTCAGATTCTTCCTTCTGAGGGGAAAAATGCCAAACCAGTTCAGTCTTTTCCAACAGGAAAAACCCTTGGAGTATTGTGTGAAAACTAGGTGCCCTGGAATCATTGCACTGAAATTGCTTAAAGTGACAAAAATGTTCATATGCTACCTGAGGAAATAGAACTAAATATTCTAAGCTTAATTAAAATAACTGTTTAAATGATTAAAACTACAATCTATTTTTCCCACTTGTAGAGATTCAGCCTTTCAATTTCATGGTGCATTCTGTTTTTTTGGGACTTTCATTTGGAAGCTGTTGTATTATTTAGGATGTTCTTCGCATTATACAAATTGGGAGCCAATTCATCTGCCAGCCAGTTCATTTGTTCCGCACTGCAGTCTTTCAGGAACTTTCAACTCCCTACTGTGGAAGAACATGTGATTGGAGCCTACCCACTGTTACTGAAAGACTTCTGTCAGTGCTGCATTAGGTAACAATTAATAATCTCTGCCCATGAAACATTTAGGAGGTAGACAGAGTTTAAGTGATTTGATCTCTGCTTGTGGGTTCTCTAATTTTGCATTGGCACTGTAGGGTCACAGAGAGTGTGGTGGCCACAGGGGAGAGATCGAGACAAAGAAAAAGAAAACTCCACTTTAACTTCTTGGCTAAAGTGTTGTGTGATCAATCTTCCCTCCAAGGGTGTTACATTGCAATCCCTGGAGATGGATCGCATTTCCTTCCTAAAAGGTATTAAAGATTCAGCCATTGAATTTGTCCCAAATGCCTTTGATAAGTTTTTCAACCGTTGCTTAAAGTGCAGCGAAACTGTTGAAGGCCATCCTCGACTGCAGGCCGTGTTTGCTTGTCCTCATCTTCTGCAAGGCAAAAGGGTTACTGAACACAGCTATGAAATGAAGGTTCAGCAACAATAGATTCCCATTATGAACAATTTATTGGAATAATACAACAGAGCAAGTAAACTGACAAAATGATCATTTTTGCATGTAACATTTGGTTTAATAGATGTCTTGATTCTCAATATGGGAGGCATGGTAGGGTCGATAGTTAAAAAAATCTTTTCCGAATAGCAGAGGTGCCTAAAACTAGATTTAGGGTTAGGGATAAGAGGTTTAAGTGAGATCTGAGGAAGGATATTTTCACCCTGAGGGGTGGTCGGAATCTCGAATGCCTCAGTGGTTGGTGGAGGTAGGTAATTAGTAATCAGTTTGTTTTTGTCACATGTACTGAGATATAACAAAAAGCTTTAGTCTGCATGCCATCCAGAGAGATCATTCCATACATAAGAACATTGAGGCAGTACAAAAGGCAAAAAAAAACAGAATGCAGAATATATGTTACAGTTACAGCTGAAGTGCAGTGCAGGCCGACAAACTAAAGTGCGAGGGCCACGATGAGGTAGATTGAGAGATCAAGACGTCATCTTTATCTGAGAAGAGCTCTTTTCAAGATTCTTATAACAGCAGGGTAGAAACTGTCCTTGAGCCTGGTGGTGCGCGTTCTCAAGCTTTTATGTCTTCTCCCCAGTGGGAAGGGGGAGGAGAGAGAGTGGCCGGGGTGGGACGGATCCAATTAAGAAACATTTAAACGAGCACTTGAATCCTCAAAACACAGGCCACAGACCAAGTGCAGGTAAATGGGATTGATATGGATAGGTACTTTATAGCCAGCATGCATGTGTTGGGCCGAAGGGCCTGTCTCTTTGTATGATTCTGAGCCTGTGCGCGCGATTATGTTTCATTTTCAATGTTGTCCATCATTATCCATCATTATAAATGATAATTATTTCTTCCTTGTGCCTTTATCTGACCTCTCCTAAACTTCTTGGCACAATCCTTCCCTGTGTTGTGCTCCACAGTCTCATGAATCTTTAGGTAAAGGAGTTGCTCAGCTATCAACAAAGCTCTTGGGCTCGGGACCTGTGATAGGGTCAGGTTTAAACCTCCAGTGATAAACCTAGATTTATGACCCCTAGTTTTGGCTTGTCCCACAGGTAGCTTACCTTGCAGAACCGTACATGATAAAATTTGCAGAGGATGAGCAAAATACCGCAGATGATGGAAGTCTGAGGTGAAAATAGAGAATACTGGGAGGATTCAGCCGGTCAGGCAGCATCTATGGAGAGAGAAACAAAATTAATGTTTCAGGTCAGTGATCTTTCATCAGTTGGACTTAAGATGCAGAAAAAGGAAGAAGAAAAACAATGCAGAAGTTTATATCAGGAGGACAGCAGAAGAGAAATGACAAGAGGAGTGATGGTTCAAGTTAAAATCAAATGGCAACGGAGCAGTTACTGACGCAAAAGATGAGTCAAGAGGAAGTAAAGATAGGTAAATGTATTAATAATAGTATTGTCCATTAGATAAATATGACCAAACATGTTTTATTTGTGCTTGGACGCAAATGAGACCTTTCTGGAGACATCATTTCAGTGATACACTGACGAAATATCACAAAAACCGGCCTCCCCTCCATGGACTCTGTCTACATTTCTCACTGCCTCAGGAAAGCATCCAACATGATCAAAGACCCCACCCACCCCGGACATTCTCTCTTCTCCCCCTTCTCATTGCGCAGAAGCTACAAAAGCCTGAAAGCACATAACACCAGGCTCAAGGACAGCTTCTACACTGCTGTTACAAGACTATTGAATGAACCTCTTACACAATAAGATGGACTCTTGACCTCACAATCAACCTCGTCATGGCCTTTCACCTTATTGTCTGTCTGCACGGCACTTTCTCTGTAACTGTAACACTATATTCTGCATTCAGTTATTGCTTTTCCCTTGTACTACCTCAATGTATTGATATGATGAAATGATCTGTCTAGATGGCATGCAAAACTAAGATTTTCCCTGTACCTCAGTACATGTGACAATAATAAACTAACTTACCAATTTGCCAATACAACTGTGAAAAATTCTGGGTAGTCAGCAAAGTTTTTAAGAAGCTACTGAATAAAAACACCTTTAAATTTCTTGAAAAATTCCAAAATACTAGAGCCCAGTGGTGGAACGAATTGAGAGACACTGCACTGAATATTGATGAGTAAATTCAGTACATTTGCATTTGATTGCATATGTGAAGAATTTCCATGCTTATTGGCATTTTCTTGGCAAAATCTGGGACTGTGAGATCTTGCTTCCTTTGCTATTTGATCTCATGTTTTCCCTGTTTTTTTAAGATATATCCAAGTCTGTCTCGACTCTTCAGAGGAGAGTTAGTGCATGCATTGCTTATTCTCAGAACAAAATCATTGTCAAAGCTCAAAACCACTTTAAAATGAAACTTCTCCCAATGCAAGTATGTACAACAATCTGGACGACATTGGTACCCCCCCCCCACCCCCCCCGTCAGGCATAAGATACAAAAGCCTGAAAGCACGTACCACCAGGCTCAAGGACAGCTTCTAACCCGCTGTTATAAAACTATTGAACAATCCCCTAGTACAATAAGATGAATTCTGGACCTCATAATCTACCTTGTTATGACCTTGCACCTTATTGGTTGCCTGTACTGCACTTTCTCTATAACTGTAACACTTTATTCTGCATTCTGTTATTGTTTCCCCTTGTACTACCTCAATGCACTGTTATAATGAATTGATCTGTATGGACGCTATGCAAGACAAGTTTTTCACTGTATCTCAGTACATGTGACAATAACAAACCAATTTAACAATTTACCAGCTCTACCGTTTTATTGTTATATGTTTTACACTCGTCACTACACTTGCCCCATAAATAGTGTATGTCAATGGACCAACACCACAAGGTAGTCCAGTTCTCACAGAAAATCAGATTATATGCACAAAAGTAAATATTTAAAAAAAACTGCAGATGCTGAAAATCTAAAAAAAAGGAAAAATGCCAGGAATACTCAGCAGGTCATGGAGCATCTGTGGAGAGAGAAACAGAGTGAACGCTTCAGGTTAGGACCCCTTCGTCAGAACTGGGAAGGAGACAAAAGAAACTTGTTAATCTCAGAGAGGGTGGGGAAGGGAGATGTCTCTGACAGGGTAAAACCAGGGTGAATTTAGGGATAAACTGTAGAGAAGGTTAGCTGGTCAGCGACTGAATAAGAGCAATTATAGAAAGAAACGTTACTGTGGAAGTGTAACTTCTCAGATTAAATTCACTTCTAGTAGAAAGGAATTCTTGGAAATGCATAAAACTGCATAAAAACATGATTTTAGTTATAGTTGCAGAAGTGAAGTGTGAGACAAGAGCCCTTTATCAAGGCCTTGAAATGACAATCCCACCACATTTCAATCTTAGGGTGGCACAGTGGTGAAGCTAATAGAGTCACTGTCTTACAGTCCAAGAGACTCAGGTTCAATCCTGACCTCAGGACCTGTCTGTGTGGAGTTCTCCTTGTGACACATGGGTTTCCTCCGGGTGCTCCGGGTTCCTCCCACACCCCAAAGACATGAGGGTTGGTAGATTAATCGGCTGCTGTAAGTCATCCCTAAGTGTATGCGTGAATCAGAATCAAAATCAGATTTATTATTACTGACTTAGATGACATGAAATGTGTTGTTTTGTGGCAGCAGTGCAGTGCAAAGACATAAAATTACTACGAATTACAAAAATAAATAAATAGTGCAAAAAAAGGGAATAATGGGGTAGTGTTCATGGATTTATAGACCGTTCAGAAATCTGATGGCGGAGGAGAAGAAGCTGTTCCTGAATCTGGGAGTGAGTTAATGAGAATGTGGGGAGAATAAAAATGGGATTAATGTAGGATTAGTGCTTAATAGTATAAAGTGAGTGGGCTGAAGGGCCTATTTCCTTGCTGTATCTTCCTAGGACTGTATGAAGCCAGAGATGGGGTATAGTCGGATCCCAGACGATAGTGACAGTTGCACTAAAACAAGCATGTGATTGTGACTCTAGCCATATTTCTACTCCTACTATTTTAAGTATATAATTAAGTGTATGGATACAGAGAACTGATGCTGCTTGGTGATGTGACCTTTTCAACTCAGTCAGAAGCCTGAGGACAATTAAATAATTCCTCTAGCAGAGACAGATGAAGACACCCAGTAATGTAACTCTCTCCAACTTCAATATGTCACACTCATTGGGGAACTTCTGAATACTGAAGAATATTCAACACCTAATTTTGACCTCATGAGCCATTAGAAAATAAAGTGACAAATGGAACATGAAGGTCAGTTTACCACTTGTTCAATCTTTAACGTTAATAAGTCCCAAGGCAGTGGGAAGGTTTTCACTCAATTAATAATGATTTTTCTTTTGTTGGTTTGCTAACTATACATAATGATTTTCCTCCACAGTTTTAGGTTCTGCACAGCTTAGTAACACTGTTCCAGGGTTGGGCTGTTCTCTGTGCTTGGATGCTTACTGAAGCAGGAATCAGCTTCCTTGTAACTGCTCCCATTCTGACTCAGTCATAGCCATAGAGTCATAGAACAATGCAGCACTGATACAGGCCCTTCGGCCCAACCAGTCCATGCCGACCACAGTGCCCACCCAGCTAGTCCCAATTTCTTGCATTTCGTCCATATCCCCCCAAGCCCTGCCCCTCTATGTACCTATCCAAGTTCTTCTTAAATGATACTATTGTACCTGCCTCAACCACTTCCTCTGGCAGCTCATTCCATATACTCACCACCCTCTGTGTGAAAAAGTCCCTCAGGTCCCTTTTAAATCTTTCCCCTCTCACCCTAAACCTGTGCCCCCTAGTTTTGGACCCCCCTACCCTGGGGAAAAGACTGTTACCATCCACCTTATCTATGCCTCTCATAATTTTAAACACTTCTATAAGGTTGCCCCTTATTCTCCTATTTTCCAAAGAACAAAGTCCTAGCCTGTCCAACCTCTCCCTATAACTCAGGCCCTCGAGTCCTGGCAACATCCTCGTAAATCTTCTCTGCACTCTTTCCAGTTTAACCATGTCTTTCCTACAACAGGGTGACCAAAACTGTGCACAGAACTCTAAGTGCAGCCTCACCAGCGACTTGTAAAACTTGTAAAACTGCAACATAACACCCCAACTCCTGTACTCAGTGCCATGACTGATGAAGGCCAGCACGCCAAACACATTTTTCACCAACCTGTCTACCTGTGACGCTGCTTTCAACAAACTGTGCACCTGTACTCCACTCTACTTCACTGAAAGAGAACTTCCCATCACAGAATTATAGCAGCTCAGGAAAGATTCCAGATCAGGCGATTAAAAAGCAAAGAAGGGCATGCATTTCTGGAGCACCCTTCAAAAGAACAGGAGAGCAACAAAACAGGAGCAGGAGTAGGCCACTCGGCCCCTCAAGCCTGCCCTACCATTCAATATGATCATGGCTGATCTACCTCAGCCTTCACCTCCTCCTGTGCCAGTTTAATTACCCCCAATGATCCGACCTCCACAACCCTCTGGGGTAGAGCAGTCCAGAGATTCACCACCCTCTGTGAGAAGAAATCCCAACACTAAAAACATAAATACATTTTTAAAATGTGAATAAAATCACTTCCCACCTCAGTTTGGCATGCTTGATTTCATTCTGCATTAACGCGTTTATATTACAGTAAAATGGCGATAATCTGCTACCCTGGAACTTTGGTGGTACTGGACTGGCAGAGTTTCTAGACTTCTGGATGTTACTCTCAATAATGCACCAACATACTTATTATTCTCTTTTTTTTAAAGTTACTGAGTAGTATAATACATTTTCCAGTGACCCAGGTAAGTATAAAGGAAACAGAGCCCATGAGTTTAGAAGGAGTGTTGGAATGGGGCGCCAAGGTGTTTAAATGGAGTGTGGGAAATGGGGTCCCGATGGGTTTAAAGGGAGTGTGGGAAATGCGGTCCCAATGGGTTTAAAGGGAGTGTGGGAAATGTGGTCCTATGGGTTTAAAGGGAGTGTGGGAAACGGATCCCGATGGGTTTAAAGGGAGTGTGGGAAATAGGGTCCCAATAGGTTTAAAGGGACTGTGAGAAATGGGGTCCCCATGGGTTTAAAGGGAGTGTGGGAAATGGAGTCCCGAGAAGATTAAAGGGGATGTGCAAAATGTGGGCCCATGAGTTTAAAGGGAGTGAAGGAAACGGGGTCTTGAGTTTGAAGGAAATGTGGGAAAGAGAACAAGATGAGGCAAATGCCAGACGATTGGGATTTGCGTGAAATCTTTAATAGATTATCGGAGTTTAACTGCATTGGATTTCATTATTACGACAGCTAAAAATTCAAGGTGTTTTTCCTCAAAGCCATAAAAAATATCCACATTTTGTATTTTCATACCGTGAGTAAAATATACCGCAAGTGGATAACTCTGAGGTCAGCACCCTGAGGGAGCCAGCCTGTGCACAAGAACAGGCTGAAACCTCTTCAGGTGATCCTGATTTGGTTAAAACATGAACTTATGAATACAGATTTCAGGTTACTGCAGATACAATCTTGCAGTACAGGTTTAAATGTCACACATTGTTTTCTCACCAGTGCAAAAAAATCTTTTAGTCTCCAGGGTAATGTCAACGACGCTTTTCAATATCAGTTGCACGTAATATTTGTCCTACCAATTTACGTAACTGTATTTCTGTATAACTGTAAAATAATGACCTAGATTTTGCAGTTAGCAGGGAAGTGTGAATGCTCACCACTCAAAGAAAGATGCCCACAAAATTTACGGACCTGTTTTCACCTTTCCCAATGTTGAACTTGAGGTCAAAAGCATTCCTGGAACCCAGCAACTTTGATGTTTAGAAGGATGAGGGGGGGATCTCTTTGACACCCACCAGATACTGAAAGGCCTAGACAGAGTGGATGTGGAGAGGATGCTTCCATTACTAGGAGAGTCTAGGATCCAAGGGCACAGCCTCAGAATAGGGACATCACTTTAGAACTGAGATAAGGAGGAATTTCTTCAGCCAGAGAGTGGTGAATCTGTGGAATTAATTGCCACTGAGGACTGTGGAGGCCAAGTCATTGGGTGTATTTAAGGCGGAGATTGACAGATTCTTGAGTGGTAAGGGGGGGTTAAAGGTTACAGGGAGAAGGCGGGAGAATGGGGTTGAGAAAAAAAATCAGCCACAATTGAATGGCGGAGCAGACTCGATGGGCTGAATGGCCTAATTCTGCTCCTATATCTTATGGTCTTGTGCTCTTATTTCATCAAACAAGTTTGCCGCCAATAACACTGAAGAATTTCTCTTATTCAGCAAGCCAGGAACTTTTTTTGGACTAACTTTTTCAAGCCGTTCTGTCTATAGTATTATGCATTCCAAAGACAGAATAGAGAAAGGAAATCGACCAGGAGAGATGAGAAATTCAACTTCAATTGCTAAACATGTGCAAGTATCACTTGATACACTTCTGCACACATAGTTGCATTGACTTCCGTGGAATAGAAAATGGGAAGATGATTACAACCAATGACGAATGTTCCTGCATGTGTTTAATGCCGATAATCAGAAAATAATTTCTCTTCAATTCATAATATTTTGCAATGAGCTCATTTTCAACAAGTTAATCCAATTAATGGATAATGAATTTCTGACGATGATACTGGTTAACTAAGGAATGCAATGTGCAAAAATCCTTCATTGATCCTATTACAAAAATAATATTGAAATATATAAGATCCTGAGGAGACATTACAGGGTCGATGAGGAGATGTTTCCACAAGTTAGGAGAGTCTCCAACAAGGGGACAGAATAAGGGGTGGTCATTTCAAACTGAAGTTCGTGGGAATTTTTTCTTGCAGATGATGGTGAATCTGTGCAATCTCTACCAGAGCAATGTGGAGGGTGGATCACTGTGGATATTTAAAAAGAAGGTAGATAGCTTTTTGAAAGATGAAGGGATTGAAGATTTTGGGGAACTGACATAGAAGAGGGGGTGCTGCCTGGGCTAGATCATTTCTCACATCTTCTTTTACTTCAGATTTTGAGAATCTACATTTGTTTGGTTCTTGAATACATAGTTAAGTAATGGACATACAGCTGGACTAACAAGTTGGCCAGATATGACAGATCATTCTTTTTAATTAAAAGTGAATTTTGTCCTGAAGCTTATAATGCTTTAACAAATACAGGATAACATGCAAAGTATTTGAAAAACATCAACCTGTGCCTGTTTTGAAACTCTATTGTAATGAATATGAAGCATGGTTATACAAAGAACCTCTTCCGCATAACCTTCATTAAAATGATGATTGAACCTTCAGGTAATTAATCTTCTTTAAACTATGCAATGATGGTATAATTTTTAGGGGGTGCATATATTGATTATCCTATGGTAAATACTGATTATGGTGTTATTGTTAATCTTTCAACATGGACCTCGCTGATAATTTCCACATGCATCAATCAACATTCCAGGAAAGGCTGAGATAATGATTACAGCAGATTTGAACATCTAACACAAGAATTAACATGCTAGCCTGTATAAGTGCAACACTTTGCTTCTATTCATAGTAAAGTTCAAGGTCATCTTCAGGACCTTATTGAACTTGTCACAAAGAGAGATTGCGTAGGACTTTATTCCCTGGAATTTAGGAAATTGAGGGGTGACTTGATGGAGGTATATAAGATCATGAAGGACATAGGGTGAAAGCACAATAGTCTTTATCGTAGGGAGGAGGTGCTAAAAACTAGAGGGCATAGCTTTAAATAAGATAAGATGTACATCAAAACACACAGTGAATTGCATCTTTTTGCATAATGTTCTGGGGGCAGCCTGCAAGTGTCACCACACTTCCGGCGCCAACATAGCATGCCCACAACTTCCTAACCCATACGTCTTGTTTGGAGTGTGGGAGGAAACCGGAGCACCCCTGAGGAAACCCACGCAGACACGGGAGAACATACAAACTCCTTACAGATAGCGACCGGATCTGAACCCAGGTCGCCGGTGCTGTAGAGCGTTACACTAACCACTACACTACCGTGCCTGCGATTTAAAAGGGACATCAGGGGCAGCTTCTTCAGGCAAAGGGTGGTGCATATTTGGAATGAGCTGCCAGAAAGAGTGCTTGAGACGGACACATTAGCAACGTTTAAAAGCCATCTAGATAAGTACATGGATAGGAGAGGTTTAGAGGGCTGTGGGCCAAATGCAGGCAGATGGGACTAACTCGCTGGACAACACAGTCAGCATGGACAGGTTGGGCTGAAGGGTCTGTTTCTGTGCTGTATGACTCTATGACTATGACTCATCGTTCAGGTAGTGTGTGAGCTGCTGTTTCAGAGCAGTACTCAAGGAATGCAATGGTTGAGGCAACACTGTACTTTGAATAGACCATCAAGATGAGGTCCTTTTGTCCTCCTGGAAGGATGTAAAAGATCTCATGGAGCCAGTCAAAGATTTTCACCACCCCAGGTATGATTTAGTCCCCAACATTAGGTTAGCTGATTAGTTATCTCGTTGATGATATTGACATTTACATATTTCTGCTTCTCTTTGTGAAACAATTTTTGTTTATATGTGAGCTTTTTGTGTATGTGTAAGTGTAACTTTAAGAATTGAATGTGATGACTTTCAATGCATTGCTGTACCAGGCACTGGTCTTGGTTGAGAGTCGCTGTCATCAATAGAGGATGTGTTGTTAATTGCTCTACCCTGTTACTTCCACTCCTGGGGGGTTCTCTGGGTAAGTGTTGAACCACTTGAGACTAGGATGAGGAGTATGTACCAGAGGCCTGTGAATATTTGGTATTCTCTATCTGGATGAGCTGCAGAGATTGAGACATTATGTTGAGAGAGAAAGGTTATTAGATTACAGTTTAAAAGCTATCCCTCATTAAAAGCTGCAGGAGATAGGTTATTAGACTAAAGTTTATGGGAGCTGGGCTAAAAACTGGAATTGAGGTGAATCCTCTGATCAGCCACAAGCTTATTGAATGGTTTGAGGGGCTGAATGACTAACTCCTTATCCTTATATTCCCCACCTGTACTGAGTGATTATTAATAATGCTAAAACCATTCTCCCTGGTCTTGTTGTTTGGGTACATAGTAAAGTTGGATATTACATGTAAGTGAAGTTTTTTTTTGAGCAAGGGGCGTAGGAGCTAAGCAACCAGAGTGAAGCTGCAAATCATCCACAATTGAACTTAATGCTAGAACAGGTTTGTGGGGCTGAATGGTCTCTTCCCCTTCCTTTGTTCCAAGAGTGAAGGATAATTGATGTCTTTTTATGTCTTTTATGTCTAATTGATGTCTAATAACCTGTCTCCTTCATCTTTTAATGAGGGATAGATTTTAAACTGTAATCTAATATCCTTTCTCTCCCAACATAATGTCTCAACGTCTGCAGCTCATCCAGACAGAGAATAACCCGTAGATCCGTTTGCCTACTTAGGGAGACTCAAATGATCCCATTGAACTCATCTAAAAGTAGAGGTTTGCTGCAGTCCTTCCAATAGAATGTCCCTCAGTAAACAGCACCAATGTCTCATTGCTCGCCGAGGGTAACTGCAGGGAGAAATGTTGTTGGCCTTGTCAACAGGCCCTTTATCACCAGCGGACTGTGGCCAATCTTTGAACTACCAACAGGATGCTTGGTGAACCATGTAGACAGCATCTCTCAAACCCATAATGTCCGGTATCTAGAAGGATTGGGACAATGGGCTCATGGATACAACAGTAGTTCCAAGGTCTTCTCCAAATTGCACCCCGACATGAATTGGATATTAATCACCATTCCATCACCATTGATGGGTTAAAATCAAATCTAACTTCATAACTGAGCTAACTAAACAGTAGTAGGCAATGTCTTGAAGGTCTGGAAACAACATCCTGCACTTGTAAAGAAGTGTCAAATTCCAAAATGTTTTGTGGTGCATTATCAGATAATGTAAAAGGGGGTAGGAATGGTTGTTCAAGAGCATGGCAAATGAGCCAGGTTTTAGCTTTAAGAAAGCATCCAAAAGAAGGATATACACAGCTCTCTGCATATACATACAGGAGGATGCCACATTGGCACAGCTAGTAGATCCATTACCTCAAGTGCCAGAAACTTGGGTTCAATCCTGACCTCAGGTGCTGTCTATCTGTGTGGAGTTTGCACGTTCTCCCTGTGACTGTGTGGGCTTCCCCCGGGTGCTCCGGTTTCCTCCCACATCCCAAATGTGTACGGGGTTGGTAGGTTAATTGGTCACTGTAAATTTCCCTCAATGTGTAGGTGGGTGGGGGGAGTCGATCCGAATGTGTGGAGCACAGGAAAAATTAGTAGGGGAACTGGTACAGTCTCGATTGGCCATTATTGCTGCATTATTTCCAAATTTCCTTCTATGTTGTAAAGAAATTGGAAAAAGTGGACCAATAATGCATTCTGAAATTTTCACAGTAAATATATTAGAAGCATTATTATAAGAAGAGATGTAAATATACAAATTAATCAGCCATAGCATGTAGATAAATGCAATTAGAATATGAGATTAATTAAAGTCACTTGTTTCTGCTGGAAATTGAATATTTTAAACTCATACTTACTTTCTCTGCCACTGTGTAGCAACTATTGTGCTTCAAACTGTTGTTTACACCATACCCAAAATCATGTTTTCAAAGAAAGCTTCAGGAAATTAGATTTTGAACCGAAAATGCTTCATTAAATAAACTGAGTTGGCAATGTGTGCATGAGGCCAAATTGTAAAATGTTGATCTTCACGCAATAGAGCATTTCCTCATGATTGTAACCCATATCACTTTGACACTTTTCAAGATGCTGAGGTGATGCCTTGTCATGATTTAATGCTTTATTTATTCTGGAGAGGATATAACGTGGACTTGTACACCCAGCGTATAAACAAACAGCTGAAAATCAGGCATATCTTCTTATTATCAATCTTAATCGGCAGCTTCAAGCTTTGAAGCTTGCAGTGTTATTGAAAGCCAACTTCTATATGATGAATGGGTGTGGATTTCAGTCCTGAAATTTGCTGATCTATTTCAGATTTCAATGCAACAATTGTCCCATGTTGTAACAGTGTGAGATGAATCACGCCATATGAACATTCTTGCAAAAACGCTTATTAATTTTCCACTATAATTAAGGTGTGCATCTTAACATTCAATGGTTATTTTCACATCAAAGACCCTCCCGTTTGATGCTGCAGATAATATCTTGTGTCTGACCTGGGCTAATGCAATGCTGGGGCTAAACTTCACGTTATTATTGATCCCAGGGAGAGACTGCGTATGTTTTATAAATTTACAAGTGATATTTGAGTTAGATCAGGAAAGACAATCAAACTGGTTCTATCCTGTGCTGTTGGTAATTGAAGCTTTCCATCTGCACTTTATAAAATTATATTGGGACAGTTGTCCGAGCCGGTGACCAGTGGTTACTGCTGTCGGGGCTGACAGTGACACATTCAGGTCAAAGGTGGCTGGATCAGCAGAGTCGCTGAGTTCGTGGTTTTCCCACTGCCTGCTCGCTGGTCTCTCACCTCCTCAAACACCCCTCAACCACCCCTCAATCCCCATCGACCTTCTCACCCCCCCAACCCAACCCTCACCTCTTCACTCACCCCTCACACCCCCAACCCACCCCCTCACTTCCTCACCCATGCCTCACCCCCAACCCACACCCTCACTCACCCAGCCCTCACCCCTCACACTAACCCCTCACCCCTCACCCACCCTCACCCTTCACCCCCTTTCATCTCACCCACCCCCCTTTCTAACCCACCCCTCACCCCCAACCCACCCCTCACTCACCCAACCCACCCCTCACTCACCCAACCCTCACCCCTCACACTCAGCCCCACACCCATCCTCACCCCTTCATCCCCTCTCACCTCACCCATCCCCTTCTAACCCACCCCTCACCCCCTCAACCACCCTCTCACCCCCCAACCCACTCCCTAACCTACCCACACCCACTCATCATCCACTCATCAGTCCTTCAACCCCTCAAAAAACTCCCTCACTAACTCACCCACCCCCTCACTCCCTCGCTCACCCCTCACTGAATGGGATATTAATCTTGCTTAAACAAAACCAATTCCCTTCCAAAATGTCTCAGGATGTATGAAGAATCTCTCAAAAGAGAAAAGACAGGGAGACCATAAAGGATTTCAGCCCTGGACCACTGAATGGATTGACCGCTTCAAAGACAACTTCACTCCGTTTCACCAGACAAAGAGAAATCACCCAGGGGAGATCTTTTGACATTAAGGTAATTTACCCAAACTTCAGTCTCCTTAAGTGGAGATAACATTGGGTCAGATGATTAATCATGTCCACCTCAGGAGATCCAACATGGCAGGCACAGGAATGTATTCTGCCCAATACATCACGGGCATATCCCTCCCCACCACCATTGGTATCTACAGGAGGTGCTGCCTCAAGAAGGCAACATCTATCATCAAAGATCCCCACCATTCAAGCCACGCCATCTTCTCGCTGCTACCATCGGGCAGGAGGTACAGAAGCCTGAAGTCCCACACCACCAGGTTCAGGAACAGCTACTTCCCTTCAACCATTCACTTGAGTTTCACAACACTATGACCACTTTGATCACTTTGCACCAAAATGGAGGGCTTTTTTTGTTTTAATTGTGCTCTTTCTTGTATAATTTTGTATAATTTATGTTAAAATTATGTTTTTTTCTTCTGAATCTTGCGTCTCCAATGCTATGTGCCTGTGATGCTGCTGCAAGTAAGTTTTTCATTGCACCTGTGTACACATGGACTTGTGCAGATGACAATAAACATGACATTGACTTTGGAACAATAAAATATGGGGCAAAACACAGGTGTTATGTCAGTAACTTCATACCTTATACAGAGAGAAGTGTTTTATTTCCTTTGGGAAGAGTAAGAGATTGGGAGAGTGATTCTAGAGAGGACTGGACAAGGATGGGGGGATTTCATGGGGGAGGAGTCAGGAGGGTTGGTTAGACAGCTGATCAGGAATGGATATGGGGACAGTCTGGTCACTGGGGGTAATGGTGGGTCAGACTATGATGAACAACAGACAATTACCAGAGGAACCCAGTGGGTCGAGCAGCATCTGTTGTGGGAAAGGAATTGGCAATCTTTCGGGTCAAGATCCTGCCTCAGGACTGATGGCGGAGAGGGAAGATGGTCAGTATGAAGAGGCAGATTCCAGCATCTGCAGGTTCCAGCATCAGCTACTCCAGATTCCAGCATCTGAAGTTCCTTGTGTCTCCGAGAGTCAGGAAGCATCTGGTGAGCAAGACCCTGGGAGTGAACAGAACCATTGGCTCACATCTGGGATGAAGGGTGCACAGGCTAGTGGGAGCAGCACAGGACCCACAGGTCAGGAAGCCTGTTATCTATTTACAAGATAGTGATGTTTGCAGAAGAAAGAGCAACAGATCTGCTCATTTCCTCAACCAAGAAGAGCTACACAGAGTTATTTTCAGTCTGTTTACTGATCTGAGATATGCACAACTGACTTGCAAAGTATTAATCTTTGTATCTGCCTGTCCATCTCCACCACCAGCACAGCCCTGGGCAATGGTGACTCCAGACACAAAGGAGAGAGACTGCACAGCAAAGTCAGCCTCATTGCATAATACCGACACTGATGGCATCACATCTAGTTTCATTGACCTAACAGATGTGTTTGCTCTGAGCTGAGCGTCACCACTGAGTTGACCTGAAATATTAACTCTGTTTCTTTGGTTAAAGGTGGCGCCTGACCTAATAGCAACAAACTGCGAGAGATATCAGCAGGTCGAGCAGCATCTCTGGGAGGAAAGAAATTGTCGACGTTTCAGGTCAAAATCCTGACCTGATGCATCCCAAAACGTCGGCAACTCCTTATCCCCCTCCCTCCACCGCACAGATGCTGCTCGACCTGCTGAGTTCCTCCAGCAGATTGTGTTGTGTTCCATATTCCAGTGTCTGCAGTGTCTTGTGTCTCCTTGCTACCTGACCTGCCGAGCATTTTCAGCATTCTCTATTGTTATTTTGGATTCTCAGCATCTGCAGGTTTTCTTTTACACCTTTGAACCACTGACATGGTCTTGCTTTTGTTTGAAGAATTAATTGTGAAGTTGTGCCATGTGGGGATTTTGTATACTTTGTAATAGTGTACACAGAAGTATAGAGTTGGCACATTCTAGACAAGAAACAGGACCACGAAAGATAGAACAAATTAATCTTATCATCTAAAACAGGAGATGCCAATAAATGGGTTATTGAAATAAAACTGTATTCAAACCTCAATAACAAAAAAGATTTGACTACTCTTGAGGCATCAGGATAGGATCAAAATCAGTAAATGGGTTTAATTCTGCAAATAAACATTCTGTGGATTAAGATTCATAATGTAGCTTCTGAAACATTTCAATGTTATAATTTACAGTGAGTTTTTTTTATTCCTGAACAATAATGGATTTTTTTGTGTCAGATGTTGCCTGTCAATTGAAAAATAGGTTTTTTTATGATATGCATTTAATGCTAGCATTTACTATGGGACTAAGGACCACGTGTGTGCTCTCTGATTCATACCTGTACTACAACAATGCACTCTGTACTAACTCAACGTAACTGCACTGTGTAATGAATTGACCTGTACGATTGGTTTGCAAGAAAAGTTTTTCACTGTACCTCGGTACAAGTGACAATAATAAACCAATTACCAATACCTAAGAGACCATCATGTCACGGGATTAGCTGGAGGGAGAGATTTCTGAACTCCACTGAGAGTTTGGCAAGGACAATCAGGCTTTGTCAAGAAACATGCATTACGGCCATTCCTACCAGTTAATAGGTTGGAAAGTAGCAGACATTGTGGCCCAATGAAATTACAGCACAGAAAGATCCAACAATCCTGTGAAGGTGTTTAAGTTCTATGCAAGTATCGAGCCGTATTGGAATATTATTTTGGATTGATAGATTCATAGAATTATACAGCACAGAAACTGGCCTTGAGTTGGCACTTTGAACTTTCCAATTTCAGATAAACCTTTGCCTCTTGTATACCCTTCTCTCTCTCCTCCGATCCACCTCTGATCCTCTCACTTTTGTTCCCTTTCCTATACACACTTCCAGTCCCCCATCACCCATTTTCATCACCCTGTCCCTCCTGGTTCCCTCCACCGACCACCCACAGATTTCACCCACCGGATCCCCTCCCCCATCTAGTTCCATCAGCCCTTCACCCCTCCCCTAATGGTTCCCGTTCTCACCCTCCTTCCTTATCAGATTCCACCACAGGTAGCCATTGTGTCCCCATTTATCAGTCTCCCACCTATCTCCACCTTCACCCTCCCCTCCCCACACCTCACTCCATCTGCTCTGTTTTCCCCTCCATTTTGCTTCCACCTATCACCCACCTGCCTCTGTCTCCTGACTGCACCCCTCTACTTCCCCTACCTGGCTCCATCTGCCCGTCATCCTTCGCCCCCTCCTCGGTCCACCAATCGCCTACTGGCCCCAGTCTCATCCCTCCCCCTCTCTTCTTTATACTGGCTACTTTCCCTCTCCACACTCAATCCTGATGCAGGGTCTCGACCCAAAGCATCGACAATCCCTTCCCCCCCACAGATGCTGCTCAACCTGCAGGATTCCTCCAGCAGCTTAGTTTGAGAAAGTGAAGACCCAATTGTTGCAGATGTATTTATGCTTGGTACCCATGACTAACAGCACACAAGAAAAAAAAATATCTCAAGAATTCTAATAGTAAATGGTGTCAACTGACATTTTAAACAGTTTATTTTTCTTTGATTTGCTTTTACTGTTGAATTCACTGCCTCTTCTCTTTTAGGAGCTCTGCTCTCAGCAGGACACCTGTTTGTCACTTGTGCCTTGTTCACAGTCAGCAGGTTTCTGTTCCCCTTCTTATCTTTGATAAAGTGTCGGAAAATAAAACTGCTTCCATAACCATATCTCTTTCCTTTGCACAGCCTGACCTGCTACTTGCAACACGTCACTCTTCTTTGCCTATCCACTAACTGCCCCGTTAACAACTTATCCCCAGGCCAACCCTAGCCTCACCCTATCACCTATATTCCCTCTGTTTTATCCAGCCCCCCCCCTTCACCATCATTGCAACTTAAAGCTAACTTATTTTCTTTCTTCGAGTCTTCAACTTGAAATGTTTCTTACTTTGCAGGTGCTCTCTGACCCACTTAGCATGTTCAGTATCTTTTTTAATGTTTATATGCTTCTTTTCAGTTTTACTGAATAATAACTCTGCTAAAGATGCAGACGTTATAGGATCGTGTTCACTGTTGACCTTTGAAGAAATCTGCCCCTTAAAGTTTTAGTGGCCTTGTTGACATTGTTTTTCTCTTTCTCAACTACCATGTGACTTCTGTCAGGGATACACATTGTAATCTAACCAAGTTGGACAAGCAGCCAATCAGGTTGAAGAATTCTCACAGACAGCAAATCGGGGAGTTAAACAGATCACAAATTTTTATTATCAAAAGCAAAATAAAGATTGGGGCAGGTACATCAGATTAAGGTGGAAAGTGGTAAATCAATGGCCAACTTGACAGGAAGAAAAGTTAACTCTTACTATTTACTGATTTGAATTTTCAAATGCTTATAGCGAGGAAATTGCAATCCAAGCATTTAAAAATAAAGCAAAACCAGAAATGTTCAGTAGTATTTACTAAATGCTGTTAAAATTTTAATTACATCTCACTAAACCAGGGCAAGTTCCCGAAATGTAAACTGCACAAATCCTTAAAATTGCCACATTTATAAACAGCTATTATAACGTGCATTTGACCAGAAGAAGTCCTTGTGACCTTGCAGCGACTCTGAGTTGTAATTGCATCAAGCAAGAGATGTGACCTTGTTATGTTTCATTTGCCATTGAAAATCAGGGTTGTTGCTTTCTTTACTTGGAATTTTCGAGGCGTTATGTGCTCAGTTTCAACAGACCAAGGTATTCAAAGACAAATCCTGGCCCTATCCAGTTATTTCAAACAAAATACCGAGAAATACGTTTGCCATAAAACATGTCCCACAACAGAGGGCTCTTTTGTTTGGTAATGAACCATCATTAAATCCTACTGGACTTTAGATCCCTTTTGGCAGCTTGCAATCATTTGTAAAATGTACGCCTGGTACTCCCATGGAGTTTCAAGCCAAACAGACTTAATGATCACCAGCTCCTGCTGTAGAATTCCTCAGTTGAATTATTCGGTTGAATAGCAACTCAATTAGATGGGTAACTATAATGAAGGCTGTCATTTGCAAAAACTATGACAAATCCTGTCATTTAACATATGTTTACTTGTTCTTAATCCTTCTTTGTTTACCTTACCATTCACTAGTAATTTTCTGTTCTTTCATATCCTACTAAGGGTATTAATTTCTCCTCCGCACTAACCTTGTGATGTGTGCACATTGAACACTGTATCTGAATTCCAATATCACTGATAGGGGCAAATCTGCAGCTCTGATATTGCTGGGTGCCAGGTGGATTAAGCCAGTGTGATTCCTGGTTTTCTGCATCGTGCCCAACTCCCAATCCTTGGGTGAATGAACAGGCAGAATGTCTCAGCACCTATAAGGGCTCGGAGCGTAGGAGACAGAGGGGTGACCTTCTCAAGGTGTATAAGATCATGAGGGGCATAGATAAGGTGAATGGAGTTAGGGAATCAAGAACTAGAGGGCATAGGTTTAAGGTGAGAGTGGAGAGGTTTAATAGGAATCTGAGGGACAATTTTTTCACCCAGAGGGTGGTCCGCTAGTTCCTAATGGTTCCTTTACCTTTAGTTCCCTAATCACCTCCGGTTCATTACACAGCACCCAATCCAAAACAGCCGATCCCCTTCTGGGCTCATCAACAAGTTGCTCCAAAAAGCCGTCCCGTAGACACTCCACAAACTTGCTCTCCTGAGATCCACTGCCTTCCTGGCTTTCCCAATCCACCCTCATGTTAAAATCCCCCATAATTACCTTGACGTTGTCTCCCTGACACGCTTTTTCTATTTCTAGCTGTAACTTATAGTCCACATTCCGGTTGCTGTTAGAGGGCCTATATATAACTGCTATTATTGTCCTTTTACACTTGCCATTTCTTAGCTCCACCCATAAGGATTCCACTTCTTCTGACCCTACGGCCCTTCTTTCTATTGATTTTATATCATTGCTAACCATCAGGGCCACACCACCCCCTCTGCCTACCCGCCTATCTTTCCTACACACTGTGTACCCCTGGACGTTTAGTTCCCACTCACAGCCTTCCTTAAGCCATGACTTGGTGATTGCCACAATGTCATATTTTTTAATCTGTAGCTGTGCCACTAGGTCGTCCACCTTATTTCTAATGCTACGTGCTTTTAAATATAGTACATTTAGACCAGTATCTGCTGCCGATTTTGCTGTATTTCTATTGTTCAGCAAATTATCCGGTCTTTCCACCTGCCTGTCCTTCTTTCCATCTTCACCGCACACTGTCTCAGACTTGCTCCTATACACCTCTTCCTCTATCCTAACATCCTGGTTTCCTTCCCCCTGCCAAATTAGTTTAAACCCTCCCCAACAGCTATATTAAACATTCCCGCCAGGATATTGGACCCCTTAGAGTTCAGGTGTAACCCATCCTTTGTGAATAGGTCATACCTCTCCCAAAAAAGGTCCCAATGATCCAAAAATTTGAAGCCCTGCCCCTTGAACCAGTCACTCAGCCATGCATTCATCTGCCAGATCTTTCTATTCTTACTTCCATTAGCACGTGGCACAGGTAGTAATCCTGAGATTACTACCCTGGAGGTCCTGCTTCTCGACCTTCTTCCCAGCTCCTTGTAATCTTCCTTCAGGACCTCCTCTCTTTTTCTACCTATGTCATTGGTACCTACATGTACCAAAACTTCTGGCTGATCACCCTCTCCCCTCAGAATATTCTGGACCTGGTCCAAGACATCCCGTACCCTGGCACCAGGGAGGAAACCCACCATCAGGGTATTGTTGTCAGATTCGCAGAATCTCTTATCTGTTCCCCTCACTATAGAATCCCCAATGACCACTGCATTTCTCCTTGCCTGCTGGACCAAACTCCTGTTTGCCATGGTCTTCCTCTGTCAGGTCATCCTCTCCAACAGAATCTAAAATGAGATACAAATTTTTGAGGGGGACCGCCGCAGAGGTACTCTCAACAAATTCCTTATAGCTTCTGTCTATCTGATGATGGAGTTCAGTTTCAAATTGGAAAAGGAGAAGCTGATATCAGATGTGTCAATATTTCAGTGGAACGAAGGAAATTACCAAAGCATGAGAGAGGAACCGGCCCAAATTGATTTGAAAAGTAAGCTAGTTGGAGGGACGGAAGAGCAGAAATGGAAGGAATTTCTACAAGAAATAAGGGAAATGCAGGATAGATATATTCCAAGAAAAAAGGTTACGAATGGAAAAATGGCACAAATGTGGATAACGAGAGAAGTGAAGGCTAAAATAAAAGCAAAAGGGAGGGCATACAAGGAAGCTAAAATTAGTGGGAAAATAGAAGACTGGGAAACCTTTAAAAACTTACAGAAAGAAACTAAGAAGGTCATTGGGAAAGAAAAGATGAATTATGAAAAGAAGTTGGCAGATAACATTCAAAAAGATACCAAAAGTTTTTTTAAATATATGAAGAGTAAAAGAGAGACACGGGTTGATATAGGACCAATTGAAAATGGTGTGGGAGAGATTATAATGGATAACAAAGAGATGGCAGAGGAACTAAATGAGTATTTTGCATCGGTCTTCACTGTGGAGGACGTCAACAATATACCGGATAGTCAGGGGTCTCAGGGGATAGAACTGAATTCAGTTAAGATTACCAGAGAGAAGGTGCTCGGGAAGCTAAGTGGACTAAAGACAGATAAGTCTTCCGGACCGGATGAGGTGCACCCCTGGGTTCTGAAGGAGGTGGCTCCAGAGATTGCAGAGGCATTGGTGATAATTTTCCAGGAACCAATAGACTCCGGCATAGTTCCAGAGGACTGGAAGATTGCAAATGTAGTTCCACTGTATAAGAAGGGTGGGAGGCAGCATAAAGGAAATTACAGACCTATTAGTCTGACATCGGTGGTGGGAAAGTTATTGGAATCCATCCTCAAGGATGAGGTTATGGAATACCTAGAGGTGCAAGGTAAGATAGGTCCTAGCCAACATGGTTTCGTGAAGGGAAGATCCTACCTGACCAACCGATTGGAGTTTTTTGAGGAAATCTCAGGTAGGGTGGATAAGGGAGAGGCTGTGGATGTTGTGTATTTAGACTTTCAAAAGGCCTTCGACAAGGTGCCGCACAAGAGACTGATTAATAGGATAAGAGGTCATGGAATTACAGGTAGGATAACAGAATGGGTGGAGCATTGGCTGGTAGGCAGAAAGCAAAGGGTGGGAATAAAGGGATCCTGTTCTAGTTGGCTACTGGTTACTAGTGGTGTTCCGCAGGGGTCGGTGTTGGGGCCGCTTCTTTTTACTTTGTACGTTAACGATTTGGATTATGGAGTAAATGGTTTTGCGGCTAAGTTTGCAGATGACACCAAGATAGGTGGAGGAGTAGGGAGTACTGAAGAAGTAGGAATGTTGCAGAAAGACTTAGGTAGTTTAGGAGAATGGGCAAAGAAATGGCAGATGAGATTCAATGTTGAGAAATGTGCAGTTGTACACTTTGGAAAAAGAAATAAACGGGCAGATTATTATCTAGGTGGGGAGAAAATTTAAAGTACAGAAGTACAAAGGGACTTGGGGGTACTCGTGCAGGATACCCTAAAGGTTAACCACCAGGTCGGATCGGTGGTAAAGAAAGCAAATGCTATGTTGGCATTCATTTCGAGAGGTATAAGGTATAAAAGTAAGGAAGTATTGATGAGGCTCTATGGGGCACTGGTGAGGCCTCATTTGGAGTACTGTGTGCAGTTTTGGGCCCCGTATCTTAGGAAGGAGGTACTGATGTTGGAGAGGGTTCAGAAAAGATTTACGAGGATGATTCCCGGAATGAAAGGGCTTACTTATGAAGAGCGTTTGTCGGCTCTTGGACTGTACTCACTGGAGTACAGAAGAATGAGAGGGGACTTCATAGAGACATTTAGAATGTTGAAAGGACTGAACAGAGTAGATGTGGTTAAGCTGTTTCCCCTGGTGGGTGAGTCCAGGACTAGAGGGCACAATCTTAGAATTAGAGGGTACTGGTTTAAAACAGAAATGAGGAGAAATTTCTTTAGCCAGAGGGTAGTTGAAATTATGGAATTCTTTGCCACGTACAGCTGTGGAGGCCCAAACATTGGGGGCATTTAAGGAGATCGATAGGTATCTAATTAGTCAAGGTATCAAGGGATATGGGAAAAGGCCGGAAACTGGGACTAGATAGGAATAGTATTAGTTTAGCTCATGGAGCAGACTCGATGGGCTGAATGGCCTATTTCTGCTCCTTTGCCTTGTGATCTTGTGATATATGGAATGAGTTGTCAGAGGAAGTGATTGAGGCAGGTACATTAACAACATTTAAAGGACAAGTATAGGAAAGGTAGAGGGCTATGGGCGTCAGATCTGTCCTGGGATCTGATGTCTCATGGAATGAAGTTGAGGTGTTTTTGCCAGGTTTAACCCAGGCAGGTTCCCAGCCAGAGAGTGGGGAGCTCTGCAGAAGATCCCACAGCCCCACTTGTGGCAAATGGAACTGGCTTAGACGGGCGTCTTGGTTGACATGGATGAGTTGGGCCAAAGGGCCTGTTTCTGTGCTGTATCCATGACACAGCTTGTCGGCTGCCCTCACACAATGGCTTTGACAGCCGGTGAGTCCTTGACAATGAGAGCAGCTGTGAACACTGCCTATGTTGGTGAATATTTGTGAATGTCTTAATAAAACTGGAAAATTATTCAGGAACCTGTCACAGTGTTAATAAAACAAGACATTTTTAAAATGATGAAGTCTAGCATGCACACAAAAACTAGTGCATGCACTCTTACCTCAAATTAACTTAATTCGATTCGAAAAGCTTAGCTTCCTGGGACCTGACCTGGGATCTGATGTCTCATGGAATGAACCTGAGGTGTTTATGCCAGGTTAAACCCAGGCAGGTCCCCAATCAGAGAGTGGGGAGCTCTGCAGAAGATCCCACAGCCCCACTTGTGGTTGCCTCCGAAATGCAAGCCACTCATTTCCGAGGTGATAAAGAATGGGCAGTGAATGTTGGTCTTTCCGGTGACATCCATCTCCTTGAAAAATTAGTAAATAAGAAAACACATCAGCTTGCTATTAAGTGGTCCTAGGGTTAGCAGAGCTCTAACTGTGAGGCAGTGCCTAAGGCAGCCCAATGCAGAGGTCGATAAAATATTCTAACAAGCATAGGTAAAAATCATTAATTGGGATAAATAATGATAATGAGTTAAAAGGCTTCACATTATCGGTTAGGATTAATGTTAGAAATTACTGTCAATGGGTACGTTTGACACATGCCTCTCTTTGAACTTTAATGGAGGCATCACCAAGTAGGTTAATTAAGTTAACAATTCTACTTAAAAAAACAGGATGGCATACAAAAATTCACTAAATATTAAAAAAAATTAAAACACTGCAGGAAATTTCAAAAGAAAAAGTGCTGGGAATGCTGAGTTGTAGAGAGAGAAGCAAACTTAACGTTTTAAAGTCATGAAAAACCTGAAATATTAACCCTGTTTCTCTCTAATAAATGCTGTCTGGCCTGCTGAGTACTGCAAACACTCTCTGTTCTCATTTTTAATTAAGGACTTATCTGTAATCAATAACAGCACCTCCCCTTCCTATTTGCCAAATCTAGACTGTGAACAAAGAGAATTTTGAAGTTTGAGTAAATCTTTCCTGACTTCTTTTACGTCAAGGTCTTTTATGATTTTCTTGAGAATTAGATAATTGGGCTTGGCTCATAGATCTATATTAATTTTCTCTACATGGTTAAATTGGGTGACTTATTACTTGTTAACTCCAATTTCAAATTGCCAAAATATCACCATATTCGATAATCATCTGACTTCTATTGAACAAACCAATATGCATGTCCCAGTTTACTAATTTTAACTTGAATGGCAGTTTCTCAGATCACCTCTTTTGAAAAATGTGTTTTTTTTAATTCCTTCAAGATTTCCTTCAGAAAATATGTTGCATTTGAAGTAAAAATATTCTTAATTTAATTCCTTGCCCCACAAGGACAAAAAAAATTGCCGAGGTTGAGTGCTTCTGAAAAGAGACCCTATCTGTTAATAATAGTTTGTGCATAAATTTGTTCTGAACCTCCTCGTAAAGTCTACAAACCATGCAGTCCTTCCAGAAGTTGCAAAGCTTTCCAGTAACTTTCAATGAGAAATAATAAGAAATGTGGTTGAATTATTTAGAATACATTGTACAAATAAACAATGCCAAGATTTCTGGGTACAAATATTAACGCTAAGTATTCTGGAAATATTCAGTGGGTCAGGCAGCATCTGTGGTGAGTGAAACAGAGACACCTGACATGTTAGTCCAGTTTATCTCTCCACAGATGCTGCCTAATCTACTGAGCATTTCCAGTGTTCTCTTTCAGATTTTCAGCATCTGCAGTTTCTTGCTTTGTGATTCAAGGTAAAAAAATTGCACATATTAAACTCTTATCATCTGCCAAATTGAAAGGAAATAGTTAAATGTATGAAGTTGTATCAATATCCTGTCAAGCCTTTGTTCCCTTGTACACCTCCCTGGCAGTCTAAAGGTCTATGCAACAATTCCAGAGAGTATGCACTGACTAAAATGGAAGATAATGAAAACTCAGCTGGTCTGGCAGCATCTGTGGAGAAAGGAACAGAGTGTGATAAAACGGAGACACAGCGGGGGAGCAGTGAGAGAGGTCCTCACGGAACTCCCTTCAAAGAGAGGAGGAAAACTTCTTCAGGGCAGGAAATCTGCTCTCAGTTGCATGTGTTATACATGAGACATAATAGTGTCATTGAACTTCATTACAAAACTTTGACTTTGGAAGCAAACTGTAATAGAGCATGTGAAGAAGGGTGAGCTCATCTCAATTAACTACCAATTGCTGATTCTGGGAGCTTGTATTGCCTCCTACATTACAGTTCTCTATTCTGAGCTTCTTCATGGGAAGAGATCACCAGGTGGACAGAGGAGATGACTCAAGGCTGTTCTCAAAGCCTCCATGAACATCCCCACTGACTCCTGTGAATTTCCAGCCCATGACTGCTCAGTGGAAAAGGAACATACAGGATGGTATTGAGAAACTTGAAACCATGCATACAGAGGCCTTGAATAAGCTGGCAAAGGAATGCACCACCTCGCAAACTACCCAACCATTGCTTCACCTGGCACCTCCTGCCCCAATAGCGGAAGAGTCTGTGGTCCCCACATTGTCCTCATCAGCCACCTCTAACCCACAAAGACCACCCTCTTGAGGGACTGCCTAATAAGAAGAGTCGCAGAACGTAAACTTCAAAATACTTCATCAGTCGTAGAGCACTATAGGAAGTGCTGAGGTTATGGAAAGGCGCAATAGCAAGGTGCAAGTTCCTTGACCTCTTTTCCTAACTCCTTTGAAGATCTTGTCGGAGAAGTTCTTAGCTGTCTTTAAAACCAAAGTACTGAGAAATTTCTTCTTGCAGAGGGGAATGAATCTCTGGAATTTGCTACCCCAGAGAGTTGTGGAGGCTAGATCATTAGATGTATCTAAAGTAGAGGCAGATAAATATTGAAAGATCAGGGGATTGAAGCTGTGGGGAACTGGCACACAAGAGGAGTTGAGGCCTTGAGTAAGATCAACCACGATCACGTTGAAAGGCAGGGCAGGCTTGAGGGGCTGAATGGCCTACTTCAAGTTCAAGTTCAAGTTACTTTATTGTCATTCACCCATATGCTGTAAAACACATGGAGGAACGAAATGTCGTTTCCCCCAGACTCACACAACAGAGGACATACGTAAAACAGAAAACATACAATAAACGCAGACAAAAAAATTGTGCAAGTACAAATAGTTCAAAAAACAGTATATACAGAATACAAATTTAGTGCAGGGTTAGTGCAAATTTAGTACAGGGTTAGTGCAAAACCGAGTTGGACAAAGAAAATACAGAACTCAGTGTATTACACCAATTGTATAAACATGTTCAGCAGCGGCCAAAGCTCTTATACGCCGTTGTGCCAACCAGGGCTTTTGACGCGGCATTTGTCTGAGACTGTCTCCAGGGTATTCAGGAGACTGACAGCCTGGGGGAGAAACTGTTGTACAGTCTAGTAGTTCTGGCCCCGATGCTCCGGTACCAGTTGCCAGACGGCAGTGGGACAAATAGGTCGTGGGAGGGAGGAGAAGGGTCATCTATGATTCTGCAGACCTTGCGTGTGCATCGTGTGTTGTAGATGTCCAGGATGGAGGGAAGAGGTACTCCAATGCTCCTGTTTTCTTGTGTTGCTGTGGCCTTGTGTACATGCAGATGGAGGTTGTGCTGTATGGGGAGAGCCTGTGTGTGCTGAAAGGACATGAATGGTCACAAAGTGGTGTTAGCCAGGTGTCTTGTGAAATAAACCGTTCGTCAGTAGAGAGGAATTTTAATAATTGATTCCAGCAAAATAATCATATTGTGTTCCCCTTAAACACTGCAGGCAGGTAAGAAATAAAATTGTTCCTCTCACACCACAGTTATATAGATAAGTATGTTCATTCATGTGCCTCTGGGAAGACACTCTGAGATAATAAAATCTGACAATTGCTTTGCTATAAAGAGACAATGCATTGTTATTCTTGAAACCTTCATCACTGATTCTTTTTTAGTACATAAACATTGGTCACCATCTCTCACTCACACAAACAATTATATTAGAACCATAGAACAGTACAGCACAATACAGGGCCTTCGGCCCACAGTGTTGTGCCGACCTTTAAACCTCGCCTAAGACTACCTAACCCCTTCCTCCCACATATCCCCCTATTTTAAATTCCTCCATATGCTTATCTAGCAATCTCTTGAATTTGACCAATGTACCTACCTCCACCACCTCCCCAGGCAGCACATTCCACGCCCCAACCACTCTGTGGGTAAAAAACCTTCCTCTGATATCTCCCTTGAACTTCCCACCCATTACTTTAAAGCCATGCCCTCTTGTATTGAGCATTGGTGCCCTGGGAAATAGGCGCTGGCTGTCCACTCTATCTATTCTTCTTAATATTCAAGTGCCGTTAAGACAGTTACTTGAATTCAACCACAGAATTGAATTCTTTGAATCAAACAGTTCCAGGTGGAATATGAAATATCCAGACCTTCTGTTTTCCCATACAAATATCTAAAAGTTTCAGCCATTATAATAGCAAACATCTATACTTTAACCTCAGTAGCAAAAATAGTGCGGATGCTGGAAATTTGAAGTTAAGTAAAAAGTGATGAAAATGACCTTTCCATCAGCGTTCCAAGATGCAGAGAAAGGCAGTGGGGAAATACAATAAAGGAGGTCTGTGATAAGGTGAAGGGCAGGACCCAACGTTTGCTGTTTTAGTGTCAAAGTCATGGGGAGATAGAGCATGGAAACAGACCCTTCACCCCGTCAGTCTGTACTGGTTATTAACCACATATTTACACTAATCCTACATTAGTCCCTTCCTTTTTCATCAACACCCCCCAGATTCTACCACCCACTTCCACATGAGGGGCAATTTACACTGGCCAATTAACCCACTAGTACACCACGGGCACATCCCTCCCCACCATCGGGAGTATCTACAGGAGGCGCTGCCTCAAGAAGGCAACATCCATCATCAAAGATCCCCACCATCCGGGCCATGCCATCTTCTTGCAGATACCACTGGGCAGGAGGTACAGAAGCCTGAAGTCCCACCCCACCAGGTTCAAGAACAGTTACTTCCCTTCAACCATTCGGTTCTTGAATCAACTGGCAAAACCCTAATCACTACCTCAGTATAGCAACACTGTGACCACTTTGATCACTTTCTACTACAATGGACTTTGCTTTTCTTTGTTCTAATTGTGTTCTTTCTTGAAAAAATTTTGTATAATTTATGTTTTTTTTCCTGCGAATGCTACTTATCTGATGCTATGTGCCTGTGATGCTGCTGCAAGTAAGTTTTTCATTGCACCTGTGCACACATGGATCTGTGCAGATGACAATAAACTCAACATTGGCTTTGATACCAACCTGCATATCTTTGAGATAGAGGAGGAAACTGGAGCACCTGGGGCCAACCCACACAGTAAAAGGGAGAATGTGCATACTCTACACAGATAGCACCCAAGGTCAGGATTGAACTCACATCTTTGACACTGTGAGGCAGGGGCTCAATTAGCTGCACGACTGTGCCTCATTCTTTACTTGTCCCTTCACTTCTGTCTCTCAGGGAGCTCCACCCCCATTTGTGTCAATCACTCTCTCCTCGTCCCACCCAATCCTTCTCTTTTGTTTTCTCTACCCCATCAACCCCTCTCTGTAACCTAAATCCTAATTAATTTCCAACTTCCCCCAGTTCTGCTATAAGGTCATCGACCTAAAGTGTCAACTCCACCTTTGACGGACAACAAAGCCTCGCCCCAAGTTTCACCAGCTGTCAAACCCGTCGGTACTTTTTAAGTGTTTCTGAACATGCTTAGCATTCCAAACATTTAAAACAAAATTAAAAATGAACTAAACAATTTCCAAAAATTAATAATTATTGCAACAATTTAAAAATAAAAAGATAAACTTCAAAAAGCCTGTTTAAGTAATTAAATATATCAGAATAAATGAAACTTATTCCTATCCTCTTTTGCCTACAACTCTGAAATCCCTATCTTAACTCAGCTCAAGGTTTGGGAGCAGCTACCAGTATCACTGGTGGAGATTTGGAGCAAGTTTCTGCTAAGATCCATGCAGGATTTCCACATCTAGGTGGAAGTATCAACATTTGTCAGCAGTTCCACTTTGAATCCGAAATCAATCAGTTAAAAACGCTTTCAGCTTCCTCTGAAATAATTTGCATGAAAAACAAATCATTAGACAGCAAGTAAAAGGTGGCAGTGATTATTTCCTGTTTGCAAATTACTTTGGATGGATTCTCCTGCACAGTCCGAGGTTTAGAAAGTAAGAACACAGCAAAAGAATGACGTTTAACTCTGCTGAAGAAAACTTTAACAACAACGGTTCATCATTAAAGCATCTTTAACAGAGTAAAATCTTCCCAGGTGCTTCCCAGGCATTGCCAGATAAAATTCAACACCAGGTAACTAGGGCAATGTTAGGACAGGCTCCATAAAGGAGTGGAGAGGCAGACACATTTAGGTAGGGAATTGTAAGGCTCAGGGCCCAGGTGACTGAAGGCATGATTGCCAGTGTTGTGGTGATAAGCAGTACTCAAGAGACTAGAAGTGCAACGATGCATGTATCTTGGATGATGAAAGGGCTGGAAAACTGAAAGGACTGGATAGAGAAGACGTAGGGAAGATATTTGCATCAGTAGGAAAGTCTAGGATCCAAGGGCACAGCTTCAGAATAAAGAGACATCCCTTTAGAACTGAGATGAGGAGGGATTTCTTCAGCCAGAGGGTGGTGAATCTGTGGAATTTGGAGGGCTGTGGAGGCCAAGTCATTGTGTATATTTAAGGCAGAGATCGATAGGTTCTTGATTGGTAAAAGGGTTAAGGGTTATGGGGAGAAGGCAAGAGATTGGGGTTGGGAAAAAAATCAGCCACGATCGAATGGCAGAGCAGACTCGATGGGCCGAGTGGCCTAATTCTGCTCCTATATGATTTTTATCTTATGGAAGAGTTACCAAGGAGAAACCTGGCAGTAACCTCATGGAGGGATTTGAAAGCAATGGTTGGGTTGTTAAAAGTCCTGCCAGTTGTTGGAGGTTAGCCAATGTAGGTTATTCAGCACACAAAGTCAGAGGTAAAGGGGGATGACCCAAGCTGGACACAGGAAACTGTTGACAAGCGAACAACTGATAAAGGTAAGCAAGTAGGTTAAAATATTAATGGTTGGACCTTCAGTACAAAGAAACTAATAATTTGAATCTGGCATCCTGAGAAGGGTTGATTTTCTCACTGCACAAACCATAAACCAGCAAGTGAGCTGGCTCCTCTTATTTCCAGGGCTTTATCGATGTCACTGTCAGTTTACCAGGCACTGAGGTCATTACTGCAGCTGTCACTGAATTAAATGAAATCTATCCAGCAACATCCACCTCCCACGGGAAAGAAGGGGAATAATTTCAGCCGGCTTTTCTCTCCCTCCCTGCTGCACTCTAATTATGATGTAATGAAAGACACCAGCATGAGGTGAAGTTGGTGATTAACCTAGGGCACATGAGAAATAGCTCTTGCAAGACAAACAGTGCATTCATAACCAACTTAAATCTCTTTATAAAGCTCCTGAACACAACCATGACCTTGAGATGGATGGCAGTGAGTTCCATGAACTCACTTCGTATTTGACACTGTGGTGGCTATCTTGGGGGAGAGTGAGATATTTGAGGCACACTAAATAATTGAAGCTAATCATGACTCCTCCGGTTGAAAATATGATGTGAGTAATTTTTTTTAAACAAATGAATCTTTGACTTTGGTTTAAACTCTGGGATCAGTAAAGTGAGCCTGGTTTGGAAACTCCAAGGCACAGGAACACAAGAGGCTACAGAGAGAGTTGGGACTCAGCCAGTTCCGTCACAGGTACAGCTCTCCCCACCATCGAGGACATCTACAAGAGGCAATGTCTCAGGAAGGCAATATCCATCATTCAGGACCCCCACCATCCGGGCCGGGCCCTCTTCTCGATGCTGCCATGAGGCAGGAGGTACAGGAGCCTGAAGACCCCACACCTCAAGGTTCAACAACAGCTTCTTCCTCACTGCTGTCAGGTTCTTGAGCTGACCTGAAAAACCTTAACACTACATCTGTCTATATTTCCTTTTTCTCTCTCTCAACTTCCACTAATGTCATTATTTTGTTTATTTTATTATATGAGTTATGTATAATTTATGTTAAGTTTATGTTAACTTTTATTTGTCATGTATGTAATGCACTGTGCTGCTGCTGTAAAATCTCACTTTCATGGCATTTATAACTCCGGTATGTCTGCCTCTGATGATAAACTTGAACCTGAAGTTGAGTGTTTGTTTTCATTTAGCCCCCTGCCAGAAACTATGTAGAAGTGACCATCTGTGACAACTAAGTTGATGGTCATTGTGGGTGAACCCCCATGGGAGAGACGAAATGTCACCATTTCATAATTATGAGCATCACCAGCTCTGATCGTTCAGGAGAAAACACCACTGTTTTGTCACTGTGACTAACTGAACTTGGATATGATCCATTAATCAGCATCCACATTTGTCCGCATTTCCCAAACATTTTCCTTTCTGCAAAATGTTACGTGGGCATGAATAGTCTCTAATTGTTAAATTGCAACACTGATCTGGATAAGTTATTTTGAATGTTGGTAAAGCAACAAGGAACAATTTCAACGATTATCTTCTTCACTGAATAGCTATCTCAAACAGATTGAGAATCACGCAGTCAAAATCCTCCACAGTTAGAACATAAAACATTACAGCACAGTATAGTCCATGATGTTGTGCTGACACTTTATCCTGCTCTAAGATCTATCTAACCCTTCCTTCCCACATAGCTCTCCATTTCTCTATCATTCATGTGGCTATCTAAGAGTGCCTTAAATGTCCCTAATGTATCTGCCCCCACAACCTCTGCCGGCAGTGCGTTCCACGCACCCACCACTCTCTGTGTAAAAAACTTGCCTCTGACATCCCCCTTATACCTCCCTCCAATCACCTTAAAATTATGCCCTCTCAAGTTAGCCATTTTCACCCTGGGAAAAAGTCTCTGACTGTCCACTCGATCTATGCCTCTTATCATCTTGTACACCTCTATCAAGTCACCTCTCATCCTCCTACACTCCAAACAGAAAAGCCCTAGCTCGCTCAACCTATCCTCATAAGACATGCTCTCCAATCCAGGCAGTATCCTGGTAAATCTCCTTTGTACCCTTTCTAAAGCTTCCACATCCTTCCTATAATGAGGTGACCAGAACTGAACACAAAACTCCAAGTGTGGTCTAACCAGAGTTTTATATAGCTGCAACATTATCTCACAGCTCTTGAACTCAATACCCCGATGAATGAAAGCCAACACACTATACGCATTCTTAATAACCCTATTGACCTGTGCGGCAACATTGAGGGATCTATGGACGTGGACCCCGAGATCCTTCTGTTCCTCCACACTGCTAAGTGTCCAGCCATTAACCTTGCATTCTGCCTTCAAATTCGATCTTCCAAAGTGTATCACTTCACACTTTCCCGGGTTGAACTCCATCTGCAACTTCTCAGCCCAGCTCTGCATCCTATCAATGTCCCGTTGTAACCTACAGCAAACTTCTACACTATCCACAACACGACCAACCTTTGTGTCATCTGCAAACTTACTAACCCACCCTTCCACATCCTCATCCAAGTCATTTATAAAGATCACAAAGACCAGGGGTCCCATAACAGATCCCTGCGGAACACCACTGGTCACTGACCTCCACTCAGAATGCGGTCCATCTATAACCACCCTCTGTCTTCAATGGTCGAGCTATTTCTGAATCTACACAGCCAAGTTTCCCTGGATTCCATGCCTCCTGACTTTCTGAATGAGCCTTCCATGAGGAACCTTATCAAACGCCTTACTGAAATCCATGTACACCACATCCACTGCTCTGCCTTCATCAATGTGCTTTGTCACATCCTCAGAGAATTCAATCAGGCTTGTGAGGCATGACCCACCCCTCACAAAGCCATGCTGGCAGGCACAGTATTGTAGCAGTTAGCATAATACTATTACAGCACCAGTGACCCGGGTTCAATTCCAGCTGCTGTCTGTAAGGAGTTTGTACATTCTCCCTGTGTGTCTGTGTGGGTTTCCTCTGGGTATTCCGGTTTCCTCCTACGTTCCAAAGACGTACAGGTTTGGAAGTTGTGGGCATGCTATGTTGGTGCCGGAAGCGTGGCAACATTTGCAGGCTGCCCCCCAATCATTCTATTGCAAAAAGATGTATTTCGCTGTGTGTTTTGATGTACATGTGACTAATAAAGATATCTTATCTTATAAGGTTAGATAAGATAAGATATTTATTTATTAGTCACATGTACATCGAAACACACAGTGAAATGCGTCTTTTTGCATTACTGAGAATGTGCTGGGGGCAGCCCGCAAGTGTCGCCACTCTTCCGGCGCCAACATAGCATGCCCACAACTTCCAAACCTGTACGTTTTTGGAATGTGGGACTGTCCCTAATCAGCCTATGCTTCTCCAAATGCTCATAGATCTTGTTTCTAAGAATCTTCTCCAGTAATTTGCCCACCACTGAGGTAAGACTCACTGGTCTGTAATTCCCAGGGTTATCCCTAAGGTTAAGGTGACATTTCTTCCATTCACAAATGAAGCAGAAACTGTACAGGTAAGTTAAAGACAGACCCACAGGAGAGCATCAGATCACTTTACTAAATGAACTCTGATATTTGCCACGAAGGTCCCACATTAGAACATGGGACCAGGGCCTGTCCTGACAATGGCTAACTCAATGAATATTTGTGCAAAGTTTACTCAGTAAAATTTATATTCTTTTGCATCATAAACTCATTGAAAAGACTCATCTCATTGAAAGCCCCATAAAAATTGATATCACATCCTCAAACCCCATCCATGGTCTCCCTCCTCCCTCCTGTAGCCCTCAAACCCTCTGACATATCCACATTCCTGTAACGTTAGCCTTTTCTGCATCTTTTATTGGTCCACCCGGTAGAAATAACAGATGTGATTAAACTGGAAAGAGTGCAGAAAGATTTACAAGGAGGTTGTCAGGACTTGAGGGACTGAGTTGCAGGGAGAGGTTGGACAGGCTAGGACTTTATTCCTTGGAGCACAGGAGACTGAGAGGTGATGTTATAGAGGTGTATAACATCATGAGGGGCATCGAGAGGGTGAATGAACACAGTCTTTTTTCCCAGGGTTGGGGAATCAAGAACTAGATGGCATAGGTTTAAGGTGCGAGAGGAAAGATTTAATAGGAGCCTGAGGAGCAACTTTTTTACACAGAGGGTGGTATGTATGTGGAAACAGCTGTGAGAGGAAGTGGTTGAGGCAGGTACAAGTATAGCTTCTACCAAACAGGTACATGGATAGGAAAGGTTTAGAAGGTTATGGGCCAAATACTGGCAAATGGAACTAGCTTTGATGGGGCATCTTGGTCAGCATGGACCAGTTGGGCCGAAAGGCCTATTTCCCTGCTGTGTGACTCTATGACTTTGTAACTGAATGTCACCAACAAGACATCACTTCCTGGCCATCCCTAATTGCCTTTGAGAAGGTGATAGTGAGCCTTTGAACCACTGCAGTCCTTCTGATGGAGGGGAAGAAGCTGTTCCTGAATATTGAGTGTGGGTCTTCAGGCTCCTGTACCTCCTCCCCGATGGTAGTAACGTGAAGAGGACATGTCCCGGGTGGTGAGGGTCCTTAGTGATGGATGTCGCCTTCTTGAAGCATTGCCTCTTGAAGATGTCCTCGATGGTGGGGAGGGACTTCCTCTACCCCTTCCTCACACTGCTGTTGTGGAGGAAGTCCCAGGATTTAGATCAAGGAACGATGATGAAATGGAGAAATATCTCCAAGTCAGGATGGTGTACAGCCTGGAGAGGAACCTGTAAGCGGTGGTGTTCCCATGTAACAGCTGCCCTTGATCTCCTCAGTGGTGGAGTTCCCAGGTTTGGGAGGTGCCTTCAGAGTAGCCTGGCCCAATGACTACTTCAGCTGTCAAGACTTTAACAATTTTTGAAGAAGACAATTCATTAAAGATTGACACTGAGAGAATCAACCCCCATGTGTAGCACTGGACATATTATATGGTACAATTTGCATTGTTCCCCCAAACTTTGGTTCCAGTGAAATTTAGTGCTAAAGACAAGTGCTTCCATTGGCTAAAAGAAGTTCATAACAGGGTATTTAGATAACCTCAGCAATATCCAAAGCAAATGTTGAAATAATTGCCTTCAGAGAAAGAGATTATAACGTGGATTGTACTCCTACAATCAGATAATGAAACATCAAAGGAGAATCTTATTTTGAACAATACAACTGTGCTGGTACGGAGGCTCCAATGCACAGGATCGCAAAAGGCTGCAGGGGGTTGTAGACTCAGCCAGCTCCATCACTGGCACAACCCTCCCCACCATCAAGGACATCTTCAAGAGGCAAAGCCTCAAGAAGGCGGCATCCATCACTAAGGGCCCTCACCATCCGGGACATGCCCTCTTCTCGTTACTACCATTGGGGAGGAAGTACAGAAACCTGAAGACCCACACTCAATGATTCAGGAACAGCTTCTTCCCCTCCGCCATCAGATTTCTGAATGGTCCATGAACCCATGAACACTGCCTTGTTATTCCTTTTTTTGCATTATTTATTTCTTTTGGTAACTTACAGTAATTTTATGTCTTGCACTGTACTGCTGCCACAAAACAATAAATTTCACTTCATCTAAGTCAGTGATAATAAATCTGATTCTAAAATACTGCTGGTTAGATAACAGCATAATATAATATCTATCTATCTATCTATATATATATATATATACTGATGGCTAAATCTCACAATAGCCTTGAAATCTGATCTCCACTCCCCTACTTCCTAAACCAGTCACTGACCTGATCACCTCTTGCATTACGTCATTCTATGTTTATTATGTGAGCATTGAATAATAGTTTAAGCAGTTTTAGACAGATTACATTCTTGCATGGAGCTCGAACTTAATTTGTAGCACTGTTTATTTCAGCATTGCTCAATTGAACGTATATGTACTGCACTGACCTGTGTTCTCTGTGTATTTTGACCAGACAATTCCCAGTCCAAGTGAAGGGTCTTGACCTGAAACGTAGACCATCCATCTCCCTCCACAAACCCTGCCTGACCCAGTGATTTCCTCCAGCAGTTTGTTTGTAGTTCTCAGTCATGAGATATGTGTATGTGTGTGTGTATGTGTGAGTGTCTGTTTTTCTATGTCTGTGTGTGTGTGTGTGTGTGTGTGTGTCTGTGTGTGTCTGTGCATGTGTGTGTGTCTGTGCGTGTGTCTATCTGTGTGTGTATGTCTGTGTGTGTGTGTGTGTGTGTGTATGTGTGTGTATGTGTGTGTTGGTGTGCCTGTGTGTGTGTATGTGTGTGTGTCTGTGTGTATGTATATGTGCGTCTGTGTTCGTGTGTGTGTGTGTGTGTGTGCATGCGTGTGTCATTTGCAGTTTCCACATCAGACTCCCGTCACATTATGTTATTCTCCCTGAAATGTGGGAAAATTCAATTTTCCTGGAAGTGACGGCATGGACTGGTTGGGCCGAAGGGCCTGTATCCGTGATGTGTTTCTCTATGACTCTATGACCTTTGTTGGATTCTTGGCAGAACTAGGGGTTTGCTTCAAAGTGCCAGACAGGGATCCCAGTAAAATAAGTCCGACACTTCACTTTACGTCTCCCCTCAACTGAGAGGTTCACCAGGACTGCAGTGGCAGACTGACCTCCACCCCACCAACCTCCCACCACTCTGTCCACTTCTTAGAGTATGACACACTGTGCTTGTGTTATTAATTTAATCAGTGTAGATTGGTTCCAGCTTTGCATGGAGCAGCATTACTTTTGGAATATTACTGAACTTACACTAAACAAATTTGGTTGTCCAGTAAAAGGATTTAAACACAAAGCATTCAAAATAATTTGGATTATGACTTGATGTTTTAGCAATGGCCAAAGTATTTCCCATGTACAACCATTAACTTTTCCTTTATTTTGCTTCAACACTCTCTTTGTAACACCCTACATCCCTGCAAACTACTGCCCCTTCAGGGAATAGCTTCTCTCCTGCTGATATCAGCCTCTTGAACGTACCGCTCATACACTGAAAGATGAACTCTTGAACTCCCATTCTCCCAATCTACCTCGCCGTGGCCCTTGTGCTTTATTTGTCCACCTGCACTGCGCTTTCTCTGCATGTTTAATGCTATATTCTGCATTCTGTTGTCCTTTTTACTACCTTGATGTAATTATGTATGGAATGATCTGTCTGGAAGGCACACAAAACAGAAGCTTTTCACAGTACATGTCACAAAATAAACCAGTGCCAATATTACTGTATTCCTGCACTTGAACCATTCAAAGTTCAGCCTGTGACTCAGCTCATCATAGACTCAGCCTGTGACTCAGCTCATCATAGACTCAGCTCATCATAGACTCAGCCTGTGACTCATCTCCAGCTAATCCACCAGCCCCGTTCTCAATGAACCACACTGAGTCTCTGTCCAGCAATAACTTCTATTAAAAATTCTCATCATGGAACTTAAACCCTTGCCTTCCCTATCTCTGTTACCACCTTTGAGTACTCTGAATTCCTCAGACTCTGGCTGTTTACATAAGACCATAAAACCATAAGATATAGGAGCAGAATTAGGCCATTCAGCCCATCGAGTCTGCTCTACCATTCAATCATGGCTGATTTTATTTTCAACCCCATTCTCTCACCTTCTCCCCGTAACCCTTAACCTCTTTATCAATTTCTGCCTTAAATACACCCAGTGACTTGGCCTCCACAGCCCCCTGTGGCAACGAATTCCACAGACTCACCACCCTCTGGCTGAAGAAATTCCTCCTCACCTCTATTTTAAACGGACATCCCTTTATTCTGAGGTTGTGCCCTTGGATCCCAGACTCTCCCACTGATGGAAACATCCTCTCCACGTCCACTCTGTCCAGGCCTTTCAGTATCCGGTAGGTTCCAATGAGATCCTCCCTCATCCTTCTGAACTCCATTGAGTGCAGGCCCAGAGTCATCACACACTCCTCATATGTTAAGCCTTTCACTTCTGGGATCATTATTGTGAACCTCTGGACCCTTTCCAGGGTCAGCACATCCTTCCTTAGATACAGGGCCCAAAATTGCTCACAAAACTCCAAATGTGGTCTGACCAACGCCTTATAAAGCCTCAGTAGTACATCCTTGCTTTTACGTTCTAGTCCTCTCAAAATGAATGCTAAATGCTAATAAATGCTTTACACTTTCCTTATTTCCCTGTCATCGCTGGCTGTTCATCCAACTAACAGGAACTTATACTCTGGAATTCCCTCTTTAAATCTCCCTCCCCATCTCTCTACTGTTAACACACTGCTTCCAACTTATCATCTTAACTAAACCTTTGACCTCCTATCCTTCTGTGGCTCATTGTCAGAAGTTGTGATGTTTGGGCTATGCTAAAGACTACAGGTGAATGCAGGTTGGTGACTTAATTTTAAAAGGTACATAAAAATATAATAATTTCAGTGATGAAATCAAACATTTTACTTCCCTTTGATCTATATTCTCACTTCAATCAGCAAGGTGAGGGAATAAAATAGATTGTGGTTCATTATGACAGCAGGCAGTCAGAATCTCACAGTGCCACCTTCCCTTCAGCTGTTCATTTCTATTTAATTATAGCTTTCCTCAGACATGTAGAGGACATCTCATAATGTGCAATTTGCAGAGGTGTTGCAATGCAGTTTCAGTTGATGGTGCAGCTGAAGAGAATCATCAGCTCCAGTGAACAAAGTAACTCAAACCTTGATCGCTTTAACAAATAGCAATTGATCACACAATGACTTTCATCCACGCGCTCAGTCTGTTTCAGTTCATATAATTAGAGATGAATTATTAAAATTCTTCCTTCAGAAACTGTGCCGTTTTAATTGATTCTTAGGAAAGATTAAAATTACGTCCTTCAAAACAAAAGAAAACCATTAACGAAGTCTACAAGGTCAGAGTGAAATGTTGTGGATGTGGGAGGTCAAAAAGAAAACCAGAACGTGACAGAGCCTCATGTAACAAGTCACACTCGGCCTCTGCAGAGAGAGTCAGTAAGTTTACATCTCAGGCGGGACCCATCAGGACTGGAAAGGGAAAGGCATAGTACCGAGAGAATGGAAACAGGCCCTTCAGCCCAACTGGTCCATGCCATTTTTTTTCTGTTTCTTTATCAAGATCCCTATCTAAGGTGGTCCCACTTGCTTGCATTTGGCCCAGATCACTCTAAACCTTTTCTATCCATGTACCTGTCCAAGTACATCTTAAATATTGTTTCTGTAAGTACCTCATCACTTCTTCTGGCAGCTCACTCCATAAACGGACCACCCTCTGGGTGAAAAAGTTGCCCCTCAAGTTCCTATTAAATCTCTCCCCTCTCACCTTAAACCCATGCCCTCTAGTTCATGATTCCCCAACCCTGGGAAAGACTTTGTGTATTCACTCTATCTCTGCCCTTCATGATTTTATACACCTCTGTAAGGTCACCCCTCATTCTCCTATGCTCCAATCAAAAAAGTCCCAATCTGCTCAACCTCTCTCCATAACTCAGTCCCTCGAGTCCCGGCAACATCCTTGTAAATCTCCTCTGTGCTCTTTCCAGCTTAATGGCATCTTTCCGACAGTAGGGTGGCCAAAATTAAACACAATATTCCAAATGTGCCCTCACTAACGTCTTGTACAAACTGCAAAACACATCATATAATGTGAGATTCTGCTTTGGATATTGACCCATATCTCTATTTCACTTATTTTCTTACCACATGGAAGACTCTTTTTATGTCTAATACTAGAGGACATGCATTTAGGGTGAGAGGGGGAAAGTTCAAAGGAGACGTGCAGGGCAAGTTTTTTTTACACAGAGTGGTGGGTGCCTGGATGCGCTGCCAGGGGTGGTGGTGGAGGCAGATACAACAGAGGCATTTAAGACACTCTTAGGCACATAAATATTCAGAGAATGGAGAGCTATAGACCATGTGTAGACAGAAGGGATTAGTTTAATTATGCACCGTTAGCTTAATTAGTTCGGCACAACATCCTGGGCCAAAGGTCCTGTTCCTGTGCTGCACTATTCTGTGTCCTATATATTCATTCAAGGAATATGGGCTTCGCAGGCTGACCCAGCATTTAATTACCTACCTCCGGTCGCCCCTGAGAAGGTGGTGGTGAGCTGCCTTCTTGGACCACAGCCCATTGAGTCTATTCCAACTCTCAGGGGGCTCCCAGCCGTCCAATTTTCCCATTTGTTTCCCCGTAACCTACTCTCTCTCACATGCCCATCAACTTCCTCCAGTTCTCCTCCCACCTTCCCGCAACTGACCAGCATGCCTTTGGAATGCGGGAGCAAAATGGAGCACCCAAGGGAAACCCTTGTGATTACGTCACCGCCTGGTAGGGAGATAAGATATCTTTATTGGTCATATGTACATTGAAACACATAGTGAAATGCATCTTTGCGTAGGGTGTTCTGGGGGCAGCCCGCAAGTGTCGCCATGCTTCTGGTGCCAAAATAGCATGCCCACAACTTCCTAACCTGTATGTCTTTGGAATGTGGGAGGAAACCGGAGCACCCGGAGGAACCCCATGCAGACACGGGGAGAATATACAAACTCCTTAGGCTCCAATGCACAGGATCACAACAGGCTGCAGAGGGTTGTAGACTCAGCCAGCTCCATCACAGGCACAACGCACTCCACCATTGAGAACATCTTCAAGAGGCGGTGCCTCAGGAAGGCAGCATCTATCACTAAGGACCCTCACCACCCGGGACATGCCCTCTTCTCGTTACTACCATCGGGGAGGAGGTACAGGAGCCTGAAGACCCACACTCAATGATTCAGGAACAGCTTCTTCCCCTCCGCCATCAGATTTCTGAACAGTCCATAAATCCATGAACACTACTTTGCTATTCCTCTTTTGCACTATCTATCTATCTAGTTATTTATTTGTGTTTGTTTATTACTTTATTTATTTGTAACTTATAGTAATTTTTATGCGGCAGCAAAACAAAAAAATTTCACGACATATGTCAGTGATAATAAACCTGATTCTGATTACAGGGAGAATGCGCAAACTCCACACACAGAAGGCACCCGAGATTTGGATCAAACTCAGGTCTCTAGAGCTGTAGCAGTGCTAACTGCTCTGTCACCCACATGCCAAGGGAAGTGATAAGACATACTTAAGGAAGTATTCATGATGCAATGCTGCAATAGACTGGATCTCTCAAATCGTGGGAGGGTTAAGCTTTTGAGGAGACAACAGTGTATAGAGAGGCAAAGAAACAGGACATGAAAGGATATCCAGGAATCCCAGATTAATGCTCCTGTGGTTCTTTTGTTTCCCTTCAGTGGATATTGAGTCTCTCTTCACTTAGACTGCCATTAGTTCCTCTGCATTTCAATGTCAAGTCCAGTTTATTGTCATATCCACAAGTACATGTGTGCACAGGTGCAATGAAAAACTTACTTGCTGCAGCATCACAGGCACATAGCATCGTATAAGGAGCATTCACAAGAAAAACATAAATTAAACATAAATTTTGCACAATTTTCACAAGAAAGAACACAATTAGAACAAAAGAAAAGTCCATTTTAGTGCAAAGTGTTCAAAGTGGTCATAGTGTTGCTAAACTGCAGTGATTAGGGTTGTGCAGGTTGTTCAAGAACCAAATGGTGAAGGGAAGTAGCTGTTGTTGAACCCGGTGGTGTGGAGCTTTAGACCTCTGTACCTCCCTCCTGATGACAGCTGCAAGAAGACAACATGGCCTGGATAGTGGGGATCTTTGATGATAGATGTTGCCTTCTTGAGATAGCACCTTCTCTGGATACTTCCGATGGTGGGGAGGGATGTGCTAGTGACGTATCAGGCAGAGTCCACTACTCTTTGCAGCTTCTTACACGGTATCCTTATACAGGAGACCAACCGATCTCCTTCACCAGCAACTCCTGAATTCACTGTTGTCCGCAACAACTTTCCTCTTGAAGAAAAGGCCTGCATCTCTATGGCACCCAAAATATTTTACAGCCAGTGAAGAACACCTGGTGTAGTTAAAGGTAGGAAACCATTGCAACCAATTAGCACATACCTTTTCGTAACAGGATAGGACTCAATAATCTGTTTTAATGATGTTGGTCAGAAGATCAGAGAGAAAAACTCTTTTTTAAAGTAGTGCAAGGGATATGTTTGTGTTCACCTGAGAGAGCAGTATGGTCTCAACTTAATGTCTCATCGGAAAGATGCCCCCCCCCCCCTCAGTACTGTAGTGGAGTATCAGGCCAGATTTCTGTACTCAAGGCTCTGAGAGTGGGACTTGAACCCATGAATTCAGTCACAGAAGTAAGAGTGCAAGATTCTGGGCTACTGGTAATGTCTCACACTCCACTCACATGTTCCATTTAAAAGACAAACCCTATATGAGATAACATGGAACATCTGCCATAACTAACTGCCCAAGAGGCAATGTTGGACTCCCCTTATAAAACCCAACAATGAGTCCTCATGGTCTTTTGTTCTTTTGATTACTCGGCAAGCAGAGCTTTGTGATCTACAAACAATATGTACTGTGATTCACACTTTCATTTGTGACCACCTTCCCTTTTATTTAATATCTCTCTCCATCTCCCTCTCTATCAATCTGTTTATCTATCTCTCCCTCTCTCTCCCCTTGTTACCTTCTCTACCTTTATGCTGCCTTTTGCGATATTATAAACCCACTGTTCCAAATAATTACCCACTGAGTGCTTCTTCTCATTCTGAATTCTGTAAAGGCTGTTTCCCATTTTCCATTTAATTTAAGATGGCTGAGTATAGTTTTGGACTCCCTACTACAGGACAGCTATATTGAACTAGGAGTTCATACTGTGCAGATCCATCAGAATTTTACCAGGAATTAGGGGGTTAATTTGGAAGTTTGGTTGGACAGACTTGTATTCCTTTGAGTATACAAGATTAAATGGTGGTTTAATTGAGGTCTTCAAGATGATTAAGGGCATTGCTCAGGTAATTAGAGAGGAACTATTTTCTCTGATGAGGGAGACCAGAACAGAATGCTACAGAGTGTAAAATTAGAGCAAGTCTTTTCCATGGTGATACCAGGAGATATTTCTTCACAGAAAAGGCAGCAAAAATCTGCAGTTTTCTCCCTGTAAAGGCTGTTGCTTCCAGAGCTCAGAAGGAAGGTGCAGCAGCATCTTTACTTTCTTAGAAGGATAAGGAGGCTCGGCTCATCTCCAAACACTCTCACAAACTTCCACACATGCATTGTTGAAAGTATCCTGACTGGTTGCATCATGGTCTGGTACGCCAATTCAAATGCGCCAGAACGTAAGAAGCTGCATGGTGTCGTGGACTCAGCCCAATACATCAGGGGCACATCCCCCCCACTCCCCACCATCGGTAGTATCTACAGGAGGCGCTGCCTCAAGAAGGCAACATCCATCATCAAAGATCCCCACCATCCAGGCCATGCCATCTTCTCGCAGCTACCATCAGGCAGGAGGTGCAGAAGCCTGAAGTCCCACACCACCAGGTTCAGGAACAGCTACTTCCCTTCAACCATTCGGTTCTTGAACCAACCGGCACAACCCTAATCACTACCTCAGTACAACACTGTGACCACTTTGCACCATAGTGGACTTTGTTTCTTCGAATTGTGTTCTTTCTTATCTAATTTATGTTATGTTATGTTTTTCTTGTGAATGTTGTGTCTCTAATACTACGTGCCTGTGATGCTGCTGCAAGTAAGTTTTGCATTGCACCTGTGCACACATGTACTTGTGCATATGACAATAAACTCGACTTGACCTTCAACTTTGAGTTCAACTGAAAATTACAAATATTGTTAATATTGCTAGATGAATTAGTGAATCAAGAATGGATGGGTGGTCACGATCTAATTGAGTGGTGGACCAGGTTTATCAGGCTGAATGGCCTTTCCTTCCTTCCTGTGAATAAGTTGCAAAGGTAATTTGCCAATTCTCAAACCTCGGAAATGTCTTCCCTTCTCCTTAGTCAAGAATTGTCCTCTCATCTGGTTTGTTGGACACTTCACCTTCACAGACCATGCTCTGAAATCCCTCTGTAACTGTAAGCTGTGAGGGAAACTGGTCTTCACACCCCAGCTATGTCAGCCTCTACATTTACCTTTCATCAACAACCAACGTAGACCACCATTGACCACTTCTGATACAGTTGTATCCCCAGACAACATTCAGTTGACATACTTGTGCAAGTATTGAGAAACTTGGATCATAAACAAAGATTTTAGGTACAAAGAGGTGTAGTGAGGGAAATTGAGGGCTGTGGAGCAAGACATCTGTGATAGTGAGGGTCTGAAATTGAGGGAAGCTCAACTTCTTCACAAAGGCCACTTGAGTTGTGACAAATTGGTTCATGCAAACACCTTCTCCATTTCCTGCTATTCTGTCTTCCAATGAAACAGCAGGAGATACAACACGTGACTCTTTGCACCTCTTCCCATGTGTTGGTGTTACTGAACTTCCTCAAGATAATAACACTCAGCAGGTCAGGCAGCATCTGTGGAGAGAGAAGCAGAGCTTCAGTGAATTGAAATCTGATAAAAGGTGATTATCCTGAGACGTTAACTCTACTTTGCACTACAATGGACTTTGTTTCTTTTGTTCTAATTGCCATTTTTCTTGTATGTTTGTATAATATGTTTTTCTTGTGAATGTTGTGTATCTGATGCTCTGTGCTGTGATGCTGCTGCAAGTAAGTTTTTAATTGCACCTGTGCACACATGGACTTGTGTATGTGACAATAAACTCAACTTTGACTTTTGATTTTTCACTCTCCATAGACTGTGCCTGACCTGCTGAGTGTTTCCAGCAAATTTCCATTTTTATTTCAGACTTCAAACATCTGTAGCTTTTGCCTTTTTGAAGAGATGCAAGAAATTGACATTTTCATGGTGAATGACGGATTGTTAAAGGCATTTCACATGCAATTCCATACAGGTCTGATGAAAAGGAAAGTTCATTTTCCAAGGACTTAAGGATATGCATTTTTGGTAATTGGTAATTGGTTTATTATTGTCACATGTACTGAGATACAATGCATGCCATCCATTCAGATCATTTCATCCATAAATACATTGAGGTAGTCCACAAGGAAGAACAATAACAGAATGCAGAATATAGTGCTACCGTTGCAGAGAAAGTGCAGTGCAGGGAGACAAATAAAGTGCAAGGACCATAACAAGGTAAATTGAGAGATCAAGAGTCCATCTTTATCATAAGAGGTCCGTTCAAGAGTCTGATAATAGTGGAACATTAGCTGTCCTTGAGCCTGGTGGTATGTGTTTTAAAGTTTTTTTTTTATCTTCTGCCTGATAGGAGGGGGAGAGGACAGAATAAATGGGATGGGAGGGGTCTTTGATTATGTTGTCTGCTGTCCCAAGGCTGCAGGAAGTGTAGACAGATCAAAGGCACAATTTTAGGAGGAAAGTACTTCTGGTGTTCCACAAGACTTTGCCAACATTTACACACGTGGTTTACAATCAGTCAATGAAGGAGCAAGGGCCAGCATACCCAAGATTTATTTATTAATAGAACATAAGCTTCTCATACATCTCCTACATGTATTATTACTAATCTAATTTCAAAACTGGCCAGCAATTTCAAAAAGATAATACAACCTCGTTTGCAATCAATGAACTTCATTATTTAATAGGACTCAGGTAATGAGAATTGATTGTAATAATGTTGAAATTAGGAGCTGAATTGATCAGATACATACAGGGAACAGTAGGTCTCTCCAATTAAAAGAGGGCAGGTGTTTTCTATCACAATGACTTAATGCCCTCACCTCATTCCAGTTGTGTTTAAAGAACATCAAGCTACCATGAATCCTGCAGCAAGGTATTTTACAAATGTATGTCTGCATTATTCTTAACATTTATTTCTTGTGTTCTTGTTAATTGGGATATTGCAGAAACTGTTTGATCATCTGACACACTGATACCTCATTTCGGAGGGTAACCAACACTCCTGCTCCTGGGATGCTCCTTGCCCCTCTCTCGGCTACTTTCTATGGTATCAGGATTAATTCCCAGGTATGCCTGCGGTCTCTGCACCTCTCTCTTACCACTGCAGGAACCTCCTTCTTGGCCACTCCTAGATCTCTGGACCTCTCGACTGATTTGAGAGTCTCCAAATATCCCTCTCAGCCATATTGAGAACATCTGGAGCTTCCCCTTGACCACTCTAGAAACATCTGGAGCTCCCCCTTGGCCACTCCAGAACATCCAGGTCTCCCCCTTGGCCACTGACCAGGAACATCAGGGCCTTCCTCTCGGCCACTCCCAGGATCTCTGGACCTCTCTCGACTAATTCCAAAGACTCTGTACCTCCCACTTGCCACCCTATAGGTTTCTGACCCACTCGGCCCTCCCTTACAGTCCCCTTGCCTTTAGCTCAGACTCCAGACCCACCTGTTCCTATATCAAACATTTGCAAATAACTACAATTAATAGAAAACAAGTATCACAGTAATTCTGACTGGTTGCATCACCACCTGGTATGGAGGCTCCAACGCACAGGATTGCAAGAGGCTGCAGAAGGTTGTAGGCTCAGCCAGCTCCATCATGTGTACAACCCTCCCCACCATCGAGGACATCTTCAATAGGCGGTGTCTCAAGAAAGCAGCAACTATCTCTAAGGACCCTCACCACCCAGGACATGTTACTCGTTACTACCATCGGAGAGGAGGTACAGGAGCCTGACGACCCACACTCAGCAATTCAGGAACAGCTTCTTCCCCTCCGCCATCAGATTTCTGAACAGACCATGAACACTACCTCATTATTCTTTTTTTTTGTACTATTTATTTATTTTTGTAGTTTACAGTAATTTTATGTCTTTGCACTGTACTGCTGCTGCAAAACAACAGATTTCATGTCATATATGTCAATGATAATAAATCTGATTCTAATTATGGTTTCAGCTCCAAAACCAAGTTCTGAAGGAGGATCCTACTACACCTGAAACATTAACTATTTCTCTCTCCACAGATGCTGGCTGACGTGCCGAGTGTTTTCAGAATGTTGTGTTTTTATCTCAATTGATGCAGATTATTGGTTTTGTATTAACAGTTATCAGATCATTAGAAAACCTTTGCTGTAATTACCAGGCTCGCTTCTCACACCTTCTGGCACAACCCTGATCATGACAGTTCAGCAACACTATGACCGCTTTGATAACTTTTCACTGAAAACGGACTTTGTGTTTTTGTTCTAATTATGTTCTCTCTTGTAAAAATTGTGCATAATTTATGTTTTTTCTTGTGAGTGCTGCTTATTTGATGAAATGTGCCTGTGATGCTGCTGCAAGTAAGTTTTCCATTGCACCTGTGCACACATGGACTTGTGCATCTGACAATAAACTTGACTGACACCAAGTTCATTGGGCAATTAAGGTGCAATTCACCAAACTGTTAAAAATAACAGGGAGGCTCAGGTCTAGAGAAACATTATGAGAAAAAGGTAAATTGACCGGGAATTGAGGGCTTAGCCCTGAGTGCACTGACCAATGAGGGTATTAATAACAATGTGCATTGTGCCATTATGCTTTGAACTATCTGGGTTCCAATGGTACAGTACAACTCTTCCACCTACAGTTCATTAACTCACAATGTTTTAGGGGAATCATCCATTGTGGTGCCCTGAGAGATTTAATATTCAACTAGTTAATAATAAGGGAAACATTTATCAGACTATTAAGATAAACAAGTTTTTGCCTACTGTATTGCCTCTATTATTGTAGAATATGATAAATTTGTTGTCAAGTCTACTTTAATTATTTTGCTGTTATTAATGTACTTTTTCACTGATGTGCTGAAAGTAGAATCAATCTAAAGTGCTGCTTGTGATAAGATGCGTCCTCAGCAGTACAACCAATCATACTGCAACTTAACCTACAAGATTATACATCTACAGGAGGTGCTGCCTCAAGAAGGCAACATCTATCATCAAAGATCCCCACCATCCGGGCCATGCCATCTTCTCGCAGCTGCCATCGAGCAGGAGGTACAGAAGCCTGAAGTCCCACACCACCAGCTTCAAGAATAGCTACTTCCCTTCAACCATTCGGTTCTTGAACCAACCTGCACAACCCTAATCACTCCCTCAGTATAGCAACACTATGGCCACTTTGATCACTTTGCACTCAAATGGACTTTGTATTTTTTTGTTCTAATTGTGTTCTTTCTTGTAAAAATTGTGTATAATTTATGTTTAATTCTTGTGAATGCTGCTCATCTGATGCTGTGTGTCTGTGACGCTGCTGCAAGCAAGCTTTTCATTGTACCTGTGACAATAAACTGGACTTTGACTTTAATGCAATATATTTAAGAGTTCCATCAACCTAAATCCTTGTTTGATACCTGCCATCTGAAACGAGGTATCTTTATTAGTCACATGTACATCAAAACACAGTGAAATACATCTTTTGCGTTGAGGGTTCTGGGGACAGCCTGCAAGTGTCGCCACACTTCCGGCACCAACATAGCACGCCCACAACTTCCTAACCGGTACATCTTTGGAATGTGGGAGGAAACCAAAGTACCCGGAGGAAACCCGCGTAGACATGGGGAGAACGTACAAACTCTGAATTGAACCCGGGTCGCTGGTGCTGTAATAACATTGAGCCACACTTTGCAATGTCGTTCAAAGACACTGGAAAAACTTTCTATTGACATGGAGCTGGGGTGGACCTGAGTGTGCTTTACAACTAATAATGTGTTTTTAAAGTTGTGTGTGCACAGTAAGATCCCACAAGCAGCAATGAGCTCATGGCCAGAGCAACCTTTCAAAACAAAATGATTTGGTTGTCGGAGGCTGAGGGGAGACCTGAACAAGGTTTTTAAAATTATGAGAGGCACAAATAGGGTAGACAGTCAGAATCTTTTCCCCAGGGTAGACATGTCAAATGCTGGAAGACATGCATTTAAGGCAAGAGGGGGAAGTCTGAAGGAGATGTATGGGGCAAGTGTTTCCACCACCACCACCCCCCCCCCCCCCCCCCAAGAGTGGATGGGTGCCTGGGACAGGCTGTAGTGGTGAAAGCAGGTATGAAGGTGGAGTTTGAGACTTTTAGATAGACACTTCAATATGTAGGGAATGTGGAGATGTGGATCACGTGCAGGCAGAAAGGATTAGTTTAATTTGGCATGGTGTCTGGCACAGACATTGTGAGCCGAAGGTCCTGTTCCTGTGCTGTACTGTTCTATGTTCTTGGTTGAATGTTATGTATCGGCCTGAACTCCAAGGAGAACTTCCCTACTTGTCTTCCTATCATCTTTCAAACAGAGAAGCAAACTTCTTCCCAGAGCCTTGTTCAATTTTAACCAACTAATGTCACTAAAACTGATCCCAGTTAAATTGTGGGGCACCTTAATGTGTTCGACTCGGTTGCCTCATTCTCGGAACTGTAGTTGTGACTACACTTGAGATAAAGTACTTAATTTGCTATTAAACACTTGATAAAAACAACCCTTTATTTCTTACACCATTTGACAATAAATACAGTAGTCAGTTCAACAATTAGGTCTTTTTCTACTTTAGTCTAAATGTCTTGGAACTTAATATTATAAATCCAATTGATCTTCTGTATTATACACATTTTCCAAATTCAAAACATAACAAATGCATTTTTTTCTATCACTCTCAGTGAAAAGGGAAACTATTGCCCAAAGTAAATTTGATTTGGCATTTTATTACCCATTCTACCACATTACCTACAGAAGATAGTCTGGTCTATCTCTTTTAGAATATATGTTGCGTGCATTTTCTTTTAGTGCTGTCTATAAGTGTGGACAACATTCCCTCTAATCCAATATCCCAATAATTGATTTGGTTAGGACAAGAAACATACTTTGAGAGACATTTTGATCCAGTTCAAACCAGTCTGAGAAGCTGCCTTTCACTCAAGAGACTGAAGATGCTGGAATCAGAGGCAATCAGTCCAGATGGGGGTTCTCTACCTGAAACGTTGACTGTCCATTTCCCTCCATAGATGCTGCCTGACCCACTGAGTTCCTCCAGCATTTTGGTGTGTTGGTTTAACTTTTATTTTTTTTTGTTACTATTCCTGTAAAGATTCTAGGGATATTCTTGCAATGGTATAGGCACTACATACGTGCAAGTTGTTGCTTCCTTATTTAACCTAATTTTCATGATCTGACCCTGATTCAATACCCTACTGATCTATGATTGTTAACTATGTTTGCTAAAAGTCCATTTACTGCCATATTTTGTTTATGTTGCTCACTCAGAAATTTCTTTGTCAAGCCACTAGGAAGCAGATTGGCTGTAACCAAGTTATTTTATCATAGCATCTAATTAATAGGTAAAGTTATCTTAATTTACAGATCCAAAGGTGTCTGCCAAATGCACCATTGCAATCCACAGTTCTGCTTTCTCTAAATCACTTTACCACCTTAAATGGAAGTTCATTTGGTTTCCAAATTGTTCATTGTAGTCTTTTATTTTGCAACAGTAACCAGACTAATCAATTACAAGTTTGTGTTAATTTACATTGTAAAGAATTCAGATTTGATTCAGTGGCTAATTTTTACTTTGCATGTGTTTAGTCTGCTGTCTGTGCGTAACAGGGGTCCTGTTCCATTTAAAAAGATTATGCGAGTGATTATAGGATTAACATCACAAGTCATGGGTAAAATTGTAGTTTCCCAGGACAGGGGATGAATTAAATTGCCCAGAGAAAGCAAATAATAGACATTAAAACCACATTAATAGGCCAGCCTGAAAACTAAAAATAAATTAGCAGCAGAGGCTGTTGTAATGATAAATTGTTTTTTTTGCGGCAAAATGCTGTTTGTACAAAGAGTAATGTCTGTTGGTAGGAAAATGAATGATAATCAAGAAAAACGCTAACATCCTTAAATCATAAAATTATTGCTTTTTAAAGAAGGTTGTCTTAAAGTCAAAATGGTAGGTATAAGAATCTACAGCGAAAATCATAATCTGACATCTGGCTTCTTTGTCACAGTAAGTTTCCTCCGATCACAAAAGCTCCATTTGAATCGGGGAGTCGGAGATTTGTAGTATGCCTTTCACATGAGAGATATCCACAGGGAAGTAGTAACATCAGTGTCAGGAGCTTGTCTCTCTGCATGAGAGATGGCATTTCATTTCCCATGGGCTGACAGTAAAGGTGCCCCTCTTCCTTCCCCTATTTATTCCATCTAAACCCTTATCACTTTCAACAAAATAATCCCATTTTCCCAATCTCTCACCATTACTCCCTGGTCCCTATATCTCTACACCCATTCGAAGGCTTTGATCCCCTTCCCAAATTGGACCGATTTTATTCCAGCTGAGTCCCATTGTGTGATGACATTCCACTTTGGACTTTACTCGTATCTTCTTATGGCACAGGAGGAGGTCATTTGGCCCATTGAATCCATGCAATCCCATTCATCCCACTCCCACACTTCTTTCCCTGTAACCTATTCTCTCTCTCATTTCCTTCGACTCCCCTGGATTCCCCATCACCAACATACAATAAGGGCAATTTGTGTCAACCAATGAACTCACCAACCTACGTCATTAGGATGTGGGAGGTTGCAGCCTATGCAGTCTCAGGGAGAACATGCAAACTCTGCACAGACAGCATCCAACAGCAGCTCACACTTAATGACAAGAAAACCAAAGAGCTAATTGTCGACTTCAGAAAGGTGTAGTGAGGAGACCAAGTGCCAGTACTGATTGGTGGGTTCGAGGTGGAAAGAGCTGGCAGATTCAAATTCCTGGGCATTAGCATCTCGGATGGTCTGTCCTGGGCCCAGTACATAGATGCAATCACCAAGAAGGTGCACTGGCATCTCTACTTTCTTAGAAGTAGGAGGTTCAGTTTGTCACCAAATACTCCAACAAACATCAGAGGCACTGCAGAAAGTTTCCTGACTGGTTGTATCATGGTCTGGTACAGCAATTCCAATGTACAGGAACACAAGAGGCTGCAGAAGACAGTAGATACAGTCCAGTCCATCACAGGAACAGCCCTCCCCACCATCGGTAGTATCTACAGGAAGCACTGCCTCAAGGCAGCAACATCTATCATCAAAGATCCCCACCATCAGGTAATGCCATCTTCTCCCAGCTGCCATCAGGCAGGAGGTACAGAAACCTGAGGTTCCACACCACCAGGTTCAGGAACAGCTTCTTTCCTTCAACCATATGGTTCTTGAACCAACCTGCACAACCTTAACCCTACCTCAGCAAGTGAACACTACAGACCACGTCTTGCACTACACCATGGACATGTTTCTGATTTAAGGACATTGTTTTTTCTTGATTATCTTTCATTTTCATACCAACAGACATTACTCTTTGTACAATCATTTACAAGATACAAGATATTTGTCACATGTACATTGAAACAGTGAAATATGTCTTTTTGCATTGCTAAGAATGTTCTGGGGCAGCCCACAAGTGTCGTTATGCTTCCGGCGCCAACATAGTATGCCCACAGCTCCTAACCTCTACGTCTTTGGAATATGGGAGGAAACCCATTTACATTTTACTGTAAATAAACAAATCATCATTAAAGCAGCTTCTTGTTGCTAATTTATTTTTAGTTTTGCACTAAGGTCTTGTTTTTGCGGTCTTTTATACAAGGCAGTAGAGAGTAAAATTTGTATATAATTTTTATTGTGTGTTATCTGTACCTACATGCCTGTCTTGCTGCTGCAAGCAAGTTTTTCATTGTACCTGTACCTGTACCTCACCGTACTTGTGCACATGACAATAGACTCGACTTGACCTGAGATGAGGATTGAACCCAGGTTACTGGAGCTGTAAAGCAGCAGCAATACCTGCACCTCTGTGCTTCCACTTTGTCCTATCCAGTAATTTGGTATTGTTTATTATAAATCTGTTTACAAAGCCACCATCCTGCATAAGTGCAGACAATTTAGTTACATTCTTTGGAGGTAAATAGTATTGATTACTGATAGATGGTGTTCCTTATTGAACAGTTAGTTCACCTTTGTAGCCCCAGTCATGGATAGCAGGCAGCTGGATTCATCACAATTCTTTTGCCAGAAATCAGGTAGAGAAAAGGAAGGGTCCTTCTTTAGCAATAGCAGTCAAAGGACTTATGAAGAGACCAATCAAAATGGTGACCGGGATAAATGTCATTTCTATCAATCTTAGCTGTCAGCCATACAATACTTGCAAAGGTCTTATTGTCCCATTGACATGCAGGGAACATGAGTTGTCACTGCACTTACAGGCATCATGTAGGTGAATGGAACAAAAGGATTATTGTTTGGTTTTCATGTGATTGAAGTAATGCTGCTGGTGAGAGCTGGAAATCTGAGGAGAATGTACATTTTTTTCTACTTTATTCATATGTTGGAAATATGATTGGGCCACATCATTGTACTTTTAATTCAATACATACTCTTACAAAGCATTAACATCACTCATGTTTCCTCTTTAAGCAATGTACCCATGATGTGTTTGAGAGGAATGTGCATCCTATTGCAAAATAAAATACAAAGTAGGCACATAAAGTACATTAACAGATTGAGGGTATGGTAGGTGTAATGATCCACATTTGTGCTTCAGTGCAAGATTTGGCTGACTTGGTAAGGTCAAATCTTTTTGCAACACTGCCAAAGAAAAGAAAAATGCTCTTTTACATCATGTGGCTTGTTAATACACTCAACATTTAATGAAGTCTTTGAAGTGTAATCACTGATCAAATGCAGGAAGGACAGCCATCAATTTGTGTACAGCAAGATCCCAGAGTTTGCCCAGATTGTGTGTTTCACTTCACCTTGAACCCACAACTATTCTGAAAGAATGCTCCCAAGAGGAACACTAGATCCCTTAGGTAACATCACAAATGTTTTGGTAATTGGTTTATTATTACATGCACCAAGGTACAGAGAAAAACTTGGCATGCCATTCATACAGATCATTCCAAAACCTAAATGCATCAAGGTAGTGCTAAAGGGAAAAGTAATAACAGAATGCGGAATATAGTGTTACAGTTACAGAGAAAGTGCAGTGCCAGGGCCACAACAGGGTAGACTGACAGATCAAGAGTTCATTTTTATGGTACAAGAGATCCATTCAAGAGTTTTATAACAGCGGGCTAGAAACTGTCCTTGAGCCTGGTGGTACGTGTTCTCAAGCTTTTGTATCTCCTACTGGGTGGAAGTGGGAGAAGAGAGAATGACTGGGATGGAAAGGGACTTTGATCATTTTGGCTGCTTTCCCTGAGGCAGAGGGAAGTGTAGATGGGAGTCAGTGGAGGGGAGGCTAGTTTTTCATGATGGACTGAGCTGTGTCCACATCTCTCTGCAATATCTTGGGCAGACCAGTTGCCATACTAAACCATGATGAATCCAGATAGGATGCTTTCTATAGTACATCTAGAAAAATTAGTGAGTCAACAGGGACATGCCAAATTTCCTTAGCCTTCTGAGGAAGTAGAGACACTGTGCTTTCTTGACCATGATGTTGACAGGTCATGATGTCTACAATCCCCACAGTCATCCAATAATTTAAGGGAATCTTCCTATACAGATCCTATCATGTTCAAAATAATTAACCTCAACTATGAATTGTGGTCCTTCCCTGTATCCAGTTGAAAGATCAACCTAAAATGTAAACTCAGTTTTTTTCTCCTCAGATGCTGCCTGACTTGCTGAGTATATACCACTATTTATGGGGACACAAGAGCCTGCAGATGCTGGAACCTGGAGCACAAAAACTGCTGGAGGAACTCAGCAGATCAAATAGCATTTGTGGAGGGAAAGGAATTGCTGACATTTCAAGCTGTGACCCTGCATCAGGACAGAGTGGAAGAGGGAGATAACCAGTATAAAGAGGTGAGAGGGAGGGGTGGTGTAGGGTAGGGGCTGGCAGGTGATGGGTGGAGCCTGGCGAGAAGGGAGATGGGAAGGGGTGGCTGGTGGGTGAACAGAAGAGATGGAGCAGAATAGAGAGAGGAGAGGAGGCAGAGACAGGCTGGAAAGTGATAACTGGAAAGAGGTTGCAGATGCTGCAACTATTTCCTATTTTTCATTCTTGTTTTGCTTTAGACAACATCCTTCATTAGTGAAAACAAATTAGGAGATAAAGGTAAGAGTGTAGATTACTGTTGATGGATGCCATGTGTTTGCATTCCTCTATGGTTGCTGATGTGGGAATGCTGTGGGGTTGTCAATATAAATGCAGATTATTACAGAAAAATAAACTGATTATAGAAATTCAAAGCAAATAAAGATTAAAGGGTTCAAGATAAATATGTAAAAAGTGACATTATGAAACACTACAGACATGGAATGAAAACCAGAGCTGGAAATAATTTCAGAAAAGGTAAAAATGGGAAGTTAAACAGAAGGGAGCTCACAGCTCCAGGGTAATAAAACAAGTGTTGGAAACACTCAGCAGGTCAGACAACGTCCATGGGGAGAGAAACACAGGTAACTTTTGAGGTCCGGGACCTTTCATCAGAAACGGGAAAGAGAAAGCTTGCCCTTCCTTTCCCCAGTTCCAACGAAAGTTCCTGGACCTGAAACGTTGACTGTTTCCCCCTCCACACGCTGCCTGACTTGCTGAGTTTCCCAGCACTTTCTATTCTTATTTCAGATTTCCAGCAGCTGTAGTTTTTTTTAAGTTTCCAAATCCAGGTATAAGATTTTTTCTCAACTCAGGTTTCAGACTCTTTCTCATGTTTAATTTGCCCAACATCCTCTTTTATACTTTGGCGCCTTCTAGCCGACTAACCCAAGATATCTGCACTTCTCCCATTTTGTCCTCTTCTCCACCTCCTGCTTCTTTTGCTCAACTATGAGTCAGTATATTTACATTTACCTGTCACTCTCCATTAATCTTGCTACTTTTATCCTTCCCTTCAGTCTATGCTCCAAACCTATGCCTATGACCAAGCTTGCTGTTAAAGACAGTGTAAAATGTTATACAAGTCGTGCACTGCTACACTCATACACTTGACTGCCCTTACAGGTTTCCAGAGCTCAAAAAGCTTGAAAGGTTGATGATTGAGGAAAGGCAGCAATGTAGATTAGTACTTGCAGGAGCGAAGGTGTTAATGATGCCAATTCCACTGTCCCATGCGTGACTACATGCTACAGAAATGTTGAATGACCTCAGATAACACAAGGTAAGAATGTCCATCCACACAACTACCTACACATCACTGTGTAGAAGGTATGGAAAGAGGAGGAATCATTTTAGTCCTTAGAGAATGTTCCATTACGCAACTGAATGACTGATTCATAACAGACTTCTACTTATCCATTTTGGTTCTTTAACCTTTTATACATTTGACAAACCAAAAAAGTGTTTGATTTTAGGGGATAAGATTGCCACCAGTTTCTGTGTGGAATGTACAGAATTGTCCTTCCTTGGTCCAACCACAGACACCATGGCCAAAGTGCACCAGTGCCTCTACTTCCTCAGGAGGCTAGAGAAATTCAGAATGTCCCTGTTGACCCTCACCAATTTTTATTGATGCACCATAGAAAGCATCCTATCATAGCTTGGTATGGCAACTGCTCTGCCCAAGATGGCAAGAAACTGCAGAGAGTTGTGGACACAGCTCAGCACATCACAGAAACCAGGCTCCCCTCTATGGACTGTCTACACTTAGCTGCCTCAGTAAAGCAGCCAGCAAAATCAAAGACCCCACCCACTCTGGACATTCTCTTCTCCCCTTCCTACTGGGCAGAAGATACAAAAGCCTGAAAGCACATACCACCAAGCTTAAGGACAGCTTCTATCCTTCTGTTATAAGACTATTGAATGGTTCCCTTATGATAAAATGGACTCTTGACCTCAATTTACCTTGTCATGGCTTTGCACCTTATTGGCTGCCTGCATTTTAACTGTAGCACTATTCTGCATTATGTTATTTTTCTTTTATACTACCTTGATGTACTGATGTTAATGAAGTGATCTGTATGGATGGTGTGCAAAACAAGTTTTTCCACTGTACCTCAGTACATGTGACAGTAATAAACTAATTTACCAGTTAAGCAATTTACCTTGTTCCAGATACCATGGGGATGGTCTATACTGGGATAACTACAGGGAAACTGTTGCTATGGTTCAGGTATTGCCAATTTCCAAATGTACACAGACCAATGACTCAGAATATGTTAAATGTCTGGAGAATGGCCAGGAGAACATTTGGGCCTTTTTCAAGTGGTGACAATAGATATTTCTGCATCTTCAAACAAAAACCCACTGAATCTACAGTCCCTGATGAGATCATGTGAATTCAGAGAACTTGAAGGAGACATTGTTAATGTGTAAGGTTAGAGAGTGGAAAAGCTTTGAGAAAAACTGAGGAGAAAAAGCAACAAATGTTGAAGCCACTGCCAATTCCTCCAAAGGGAAGAAATGAACAGTTAAGCAAAGAGAAATGAAGGCTTCATTCCTGATCAGCTCAAGATTATTACACAATTATTAGTTTACAAGATTTAATGTTAATCTGTACCAGTAAGGCTATTTTACCTATGATAGAAACCATTTCCATTTGTTTCTATCCACTTGGTTCTCAGGATCTCATTTCTGAACCTAACAGAAGACTGGTCTACACTGGGTTAATCTGGTTAAGAAACATGTTAGCACAGTTAAAGCTGTTTTATCTTAAAGGATCATGACAGCTCCAGGAAGGGGAGCACTCATTAGCATCAGATTGTATTAACAGTTGCAAATGAACCTGGATTACTTTCATTTTCAGAAAGAGTTGTAGAGATACAGCACAGAAATAGGCCATTGGGCCCATTGAGTCCATACTTACCATTAATAACCCATTTACACTAATTCTACTTTAATCACATTTTTAAAAATTCCTACATTCTCATCAACCTGACCCAGATTCTACCTACTCACCCACACACTTGGAGCAATTTAGTGGCCAATTAACCTTCCAACCAGCATGTTTGAGATGCGGGAGGAAACTGGAGCACGCAGAAGAAACCAGTGCAGTTGCAGGGAGAACATGTGAGCTTCACACAGAGAGAATATGCTAACTCCACATAGGGAGCACCCAAGATCGGGTGTGAACTTAGATCTCCGGCACAGTGAGGCAGTAGCTCTGCCAGCCATGCAACTTTGTCACCCTCCTACATGTATATGCATATAGCTGTGTATATTCAAATACATCCATATGAAAATCTATGGATATTATCTCCATTGAGATGACACTAATTTGGGATGGTGTTCCCTGCAAGTTAAAAGGTTAATGAGTAATTTGCCCAAGATTCTCATGGGAGAACAAATAAAAAGAGAAGCTATTTCTACTGATTGGAGTCTTGGATCTGGGGTAGAACATCAGATCCAGGGTTTCAGGAATAAGGCTGGGAAACATTGCTACGTATAGAGGATGGGAGAAATTCAGAATTCTCTTCTACAAATGGCCACTGGTATTAACCAATTTTGAATCTGATAATCAAGAGTATTAAGGGATGTGGATCAATGTTTCCTCTTTTGGGAGTCTAGAATCAAGCATTACGGTGTGAAAATAAAGGGTCTACAATATAAAACAAATGAAGCACATTTTTCTTTCAGAGGCTCAGGATTCTTTACATCTCTTCTCCAACAGACAGTAGAGGCAGAGTCTTTTTGTTTTGAGGCAAGAGGTAGATAAATACTTGATAAGCAAGGGAAGGAGAGGTTACTGCAGGTTGACAAGAACAGGAATTAAGCTCACAGTCAGATCAAATGTGCTTTTACCAAGTGATGGAGAAGGCTCAAGGGATGAGTGCCTCACTCGTACTCCTAATGATGCTGCTTGACCCACTGAGTTCCTCCAGGAGTTTGTTTTTTGCTCCTAATTTGTCCATTAGATCCAAAAATCAGTCTTGGTCTCATTAAATTCTTGAATGGGCTCAAGAGGGGGGTTTTACCTATTCCTATGTTGGGCAGCTGGAAGGTCCTGTTCCAGAAATTGGAATGCCCTGTCACCCTCCCATTGGTTGTCTCTGGGGAGAGTGCCACAATATCAGAGGGACTGAACTTCAAATGATTTCTGAATCCAAGGATCCATCTCCCTTTAATGATATGTCAAATAGATGCTAGTAATTCAAAAAACAACTACTTTTTCTCCCACTTTGTCAAGAATTTCTATTATTAATCATAATTGTCATGTCTATCTGAATATACTTCCCTCTCATACTGCAGGTAATGTTTTCAAATTTCAGTTTAGACCTCCCTCTTGTTTTATTCATATATTTGGCCACATTTAAATTTTATAATGTGCAACTTTGGAAGGTAGTTAATTAATTGTTTAGATTTGGTACTATAAATTAATGGTTTATCTGCCACTGGTGTGTTAATTGGAGTCACCATATAATTTATTGTGGGTGATAAAGGTTGCTGCTCAAGTAATTAAATCATAATTAGACGAGTAATCGTATTGATGAAGTGTACTGTGGTAGAAGTTCCTTGCATTTTCAAAACATTAAGCATGTCCAGTGAAAGGACTTGTTTAAACTCTGATCGGAGAAGTGTTTAGAGATGCAATTCCCTACTATAACAGGAAGGTTAAGAACAGACTTTGCCGACTTGTTAGAAATAATTTAAAATGGTCATAAATTACCTATGGCATTAAACACTTTAGATATAATTTGGAATTTTAATCAGCTTTAGTACAATATTTGTGGTGCTGTCCTTAAATGTACAATGAATCATAAGCCATTTTATTTCTGCCAATACAAGTGCAAGTTTAACACCTGTATTAGTGGGGAAACCATCCAGTAATGATGAGGAGGAATAGATATCCCAGAACTGGAAATCAGCAAAGGTTGGTAGATTTGTCATTTGTTAGCTTTCTGAAAACAGCGGCTCTTTCTTAATCTCCCTCTGAGTGTCAAGAAATCACTGGATTAGTGCATTGATTAGCAATTAAACTCACCACAGAAGGTTAGGGCTGGTACTTTGTTACTTCTTAATTAGGAGATTTCTGCTCCTCCAATTCCACACTACCCTGAAGCAAAACATATGGCTTCTTTCCTGCGAGTTGTAAGGTTTCCCCAGTGATCTCTTCATTTCTCACTTTCCAATTGTCTGTCTTCATCCAGTCTTTCTTTCCTTCCTTTTATTTCACTTTCCATTCCCAATTTGGTAACAATTCATCCAATATCCTTCACTTATTTCTTTCACATCCTTAAATCTCCTAGGTAGTGTACCCAGACAGTAGGTTCCATGGTTCATTGAGATCCCAGAGATTCTTTACCCTCACAATGGTGTTGTCACACTCACTAGCTTGCAACACAGAAATTTGAATGATGAGTTGTGATGAGGAGAGGCATGTAGTGATGCCGGTCAGCTTTCCCATGGGTCAGGCAGCATCTGAAATTGAACATTTCAGATTAACCACCCTTTGTCAGAACTGGAGGGGAGAACAGACTAGTTGGTTTTAGGTTGTAAAGATGGAGGAGTGATAGATACAGCAAGATTATCCATTCATCCCACCCATTTGTACTGTCTTATCTATTCCCCACAACTAAACCCTCACCCCTGCAACTCAAAACTAAATTATATTCTCTCTTTCCCATTTCTGATGAAGGGTCTTTGGCCTGAGGTAGAGTCATAGATTCAGAGGTACAACATGGAAACAGGTTCTTCAGCCTTCACATCAAACATCAACCACAGTTACACTAATCCTACATCATTCCCAGTTTTATTCTCCCCACATTCCCATCAACTCCACCCATATTCCACCTTTCATCTACACACTTGGGGCAATTTACAACAGCCAATTAACCTTCCAACCTTCATGTCTTTGGAATGTGGGAGGAAACTAGCTGTGCCACAGTGCTGCCTGTTTTTCTCTTTCCACAGATGCTGTATGACCTGCTGAGAGTTTTCACAACTTTCTGGGTTTTTTTTGTTTCAGATTTTTAGCATCTTCATTTGTTTTTGGATTTTCACCCTCCTACTGCTTGGTGACCCACCTGTTGTAAGACAAGTTCATAAGGTCTTAAAGGGCAAGGACTCTGGACACAGTCTTTGGAGTTAAAATGATTTATTCACAAATACAAACACAGGACAGGATAACAGGAGCAATACACACATACACATGGGTGATCACAAACATGGGGGGGAAATCACAAGGGTGAGATATGCACACACACACACAACAAACTAAGTACAAACAAATCAAGGAAGAAACAATACTACACCTGCCACCCTCCTTGACTCAGTGCAAGCATCAGCTTTATGGTCCCAAGAATCCTTAACTAATTTCTATTAAGCAGTGCACAGTTTACCTCAACAGCCCTCAGAGAAGACAAAGAGCCAAGCACATGCAGCACTCTTTATAGTGCTGGAGGGCTGGGGTGGAGCCAGCCCAGGTAATTCAAACAAGCCAATCGCTCAGGGCCAGGTACAAAGGTGTTTTACAAAGGCCAATGGTCAAGTGTGTACGCTAATGGATGGGTGGAGTCTGACCTTGATTGACAGTGGTGTGGCTTTTGACCATGTGATCAATCATGTCACGTGACAGCCATGACCCTCCACAACACACCACCCCAACAATATTTGGGTCTTTCACTGGGAAAAATGATGTAGTACCATTAATAGGATCAATTATTTGTAACAAAATAGATTTAACTTTGGATGCCAAATACAACACAATGCCACATCTAATTGAAAGCATTTCATGCTATCAACTGGATGACCCTAGTAATTTAAATTTAGGTTACTTGACACAAAATACAACTCACAATATAGAAGACATTTTTTTCTTTAACCTGCTGACACTACAAATCTTATGACATGCAGAAAATTCCATCAATTTTACCTTTCTATGCAACACCGACTAAAAATAAAACTAGTAATATTTTACATTATTATTTCTGAAAATGTTATATTACAGAAGTTAAATTATCACAGATAGATTAAGTTTGAAATAAACCATTCAGTTCTTCAGCAGGGAAAACTAAAAGGAAGTGTTCAATAACGCAGAGAAAGGAACCGAGAAATGAAATGGAAAGTGTCAACCAGAAATGAGTTACATTAACGTCCTTTAGGAACACCTTAGTTCTCAAGGTCTGGCTTACAAAGACTACTTTTAGCTTACGGTACAAAGTGGCTGCATTATGTTCTCAAGAGCAGACTTGCAAAAAGTGAAAATCAATCTACGAGGAAGGCTTGAGGTTATTTCACACAAACGAAATTGGAGCTCTTTCAGTTCTTGTTTCCTATGGTTCCCTGACTTTAATCACTCCAACATTAGTGGCCGTCCCTTCAATTTCTGGATGGTAATCCCTCTTGAACCTTGGCCTCCAACTCTGTCTTCAAGATGTCCCTTCAAACTATCTTCCCCAGTATCTCTGTAGTTTAATGTTATATATTGCTTGGCAGCACCTTTATGAAGTGTCTTAAAATTGGCAAAAGTTGTTAAATTGGTTTATTATTGTCACATGTACCGAGGTACAGTGAAAAGCTTGTCTTGCATACCATCCATACAGATCAATTCATTACACAATGCATTAAGGTAGTACAAAGTAAAACAATAACAGAATGCAGAATAACGTGTTACAGTACAGAGAAAGTGCACTGCAGTTTGACAGTAAGGTGCAAGGACACAATGAAGTAGATTGTGAGGTCAAGAGTCCATCTTCAAACGGGATGTCCCCTTTGTTAAATTAAAAGGAGCAAATTTTAAAAAAGGCTTCATTTGAAATTTAAACTGGATTTATTGGGGTCTTATGGTCATCAATATACAATCATTCATCAGCCAATAGTCATCATGGTCCACCCTGATACTACCCAATGGCCATTCAGATTCACTTAGCCACGATGCAGTCACCATGCAGTTCCACCTTGTCTTTATTTTGCAGACATCCAATCGGCAACACTAAGAGATGTTGTGCTACTGATGGTGTCACTCTTCAGGTGAGATATTTATCTTCCCTCTTAGAGGATTGCGTAGGTTCCCATGGCAAAGAAAGCCATTAGAGTTCCCCAACATGCCTTGATGAATGTACGACCAGACAAGTCCCAGTGTGTATCTTATCATTGCCATTTTGCTGTTTGTGGGAGCTTACCCTGTAGAAATTGGCTTCCACGGTTCCTGCATTTTGGTAGAGGTCGCACTTCAAAAATACTTAGTAGTCATAAGACCATAAAAAGTGCAATAGAATTCTGCAGAATTCATGCATTTACATCAGATGGCAAATAAAACACGTTTCAAGGCAGTATTATTTTAACTGAAAGGTCTCTGTAAGTTTTACTGGATCAAACAAAATAGAAAAAGATTAAATGCTCAGCAAGTCAGGTGGCATCTATAGAGAAAGAGAAACAGGGTTAATGTTTCAGGCTGAAGACCTTTCATCAGAAGTGGTAGTGTTTGTTTGCTGATTCCAGTTGTTGTTGTGTTGTAATGAAAATGAATGAAGAATAAACAGTGCAAGCTAACTGCTGTCATATCGATTAGTGTCATTATAATGTGAACAAAAACATCCTTGAGGACGGAGAAGGTAATAAATTCAGGAGTTCAGCAACATTGCATTTGTTAGCAAACCCTGAGATATGGTGCAGCAGCCTTAATGTTAAATCAAAATCTGTAACGAATGCATACTTTTCAAACTTTGTACATTGCTTCTTGGTCTCAATCATTTCCCTGCAGTTCCTTGCAGATCACAGTGAAGTATTCAGAGATTTGCAAAAGTAAAATTCAGCATTTTAAGCTCTTCTCCATTGAATTACAGATGTTCTTGCCTTCTGGCTGTGGGCGATGCTTAGGAATTCCTGGATCACTCTCCCCACTGAATCAACAGTAGACAACAAGAATTTCTTTGATGTCCATCTAACATGACAGGGAAGCAGACTCAGCATCCACTTCATTTACAATTGTCTGATGCTGGGCAGCTGATGCAGCGCTGAAGTCGGCTAAAATATCTGGGAACTTGCATCAGAATTTGGAACTTTATTTTTCAGCCTTCGCTGCAGGAAGTGGGCACTGACTTCTTGGCTGCCGCTTTCTCTGCATCGGGGAGGTCAAATACTTCCCTTCAACCAGCAAGCAAAGCCCCCAGCTCCCAGTTGCCTGTCACTTTAATTATCCACCCAGGCCCACTCTGACTTCTCCACCCTACTCTGTACGAAGAACAGCACCTCATCTTCTCACTATGCACATTACATCCTGCAGAATCCAATGTTCAGTATAAACTTATCACTTAATTACTGTGCTTTTCCCATTTTCATCTCCTCTAGACCTGCCCTTTCCTTCTCTTTTGCCACATTTCCATTTCCTTATGCCTCGTTCATTTGCCCCTTTCAACAAAAAATAACTCTTACCCTTCAGATCTTCCCTTTTGTTCTCTTTCCTGACACAAACCCACCTCCCTCTATATTAAAACTTGTTTTGTTGATCATTCCACTTCTAATGAAAAGCCATTGATCTAACGTGTTCACCTAGGGCAGATTCAGAGGGATAGACTCCTCAGGAAAAGCGCTGGGGAGTTAGCACAAGTGCGTACTCATTGCTAAGCTCCGTGTGAAGTCCAGTGTTGGACCATAGTCAGGAGTTCAATTAGTAAGTCCGCTGCTACTGCATTGACACATGAGCCCCAAACTTCCTGATCCCAGGAGGAGGTTAAATGCCAACAGTTTGCACAGAACTACTGGTATTTCCCAGCAAGCTCCTGACCACTAATATTTACTTAGTCTTGGTGTCTTCGTTGAACCTTACACTAATATCTGTGCCATCGCAAGCACCATATATTTCCACAATACCGTTTGAGTTCACCCTTGTCTCAACTGTTCTGCTGTGGAAACCCTCATCCAAGCCTTTGTTATCTCGACAGATAACAGTTCCAAGTCACGGCTGCAACTGAGCTCTCTTGTGCTTCTTTAATAATACCGGCAACACACACCCAGTCAGGCAGTACCTGTGGAGAGAGAAACAGAAATTCGTTTCACGTCGATGACATTTGCCTTGTTCTTCTCTCAGTAAATACAAGGTTATCCATCACTCCAATATCCATGTTCCAACTCACTCCAAGTTATGTTCACACCTCAGTCTTGTGCTTTCTGTCTCTCACTAGCTCAGCAATGCCTTTTGAACATTATCGTCCTTGTTTTCCAGTGCTTCCAGGATTTCTCCTCTTCCCTGCCTCTGGCATCTCCTCAGGCCCTATACATCTCCAAGATCTCTCCATTGCTGATTTTTTATACATCCCTGAATTGCGCTCCATCACGGGCACAACCCTTCCCACCATTGAGGACATCTTCAAGAGGCGGTGCCTCAAGAAGGCAGCATCCATTATTAAGGACCTTCACCATCCAGGACATGCCCTCTTCTCATTACTACCATCGGGATGGAGGTACAGGAGCCTGAAGACCTACATTCAGTGATTCAGGAACAGCTTCTTCCCCTCCGCCATCATATTCCTGAATGGTCCATGAACCTACCTCGTTATTCCTTATTTTTGCACTATTTATTTATTTTTGTAATTTATAGCAAGTTTATGTCTTTGCACTGGTTCTGATTCTGATTTATCACTCCAGCATTGGCAGGAGCACCTTCAGATGGTGAGCTCTAATCTCTCAAGTTCCTTCTCCCATCCTTCTCTTCTCCCAAAGGAACTATGACCCATAGGACCTTAAAAACTACTGCTATGACCAAGCCTTGTCACCAGCCCTCTCATGGGCTTGTTAACATGGGCTTGTTAACAGAACCCTTTGTTAACACATCTGTAATGAGACATGGGATGTTTGGCAAGTTTCAAAACAACATTTAAATGGAGAATGAAACAAAACCAGAAAATGCCAGACACACTCAGCAGGTCAGGCAGCAACTGTGGAAAGGGAAACAGTTAACATTCCAGGTCAGAGATCCTTCATTAGAAGGGTCCAGTTCTGGTTTTGTTCCAGATTTCCAGCATCTGCAGTTTTTTCTTGCTTTTCATTTAAATGGAACATTCTTGCTATCATTGGTGGTGAGGTCATCTACCAAGGTAACATGAGTCCTCTTGACTAGTTATATTCTGTCCAGATTCAATCATCCAGTGGTTAATGAGATTAGCCAGCAATACTTTCCGAAACCAGATATTATGCAATACCATAATGCGTCATCAGCGAGTTGAGTTGAACTGTAGGGACCACATACCCATCAAGCTCTCACTTCTCTTCAGTCTCACGCTGCTGAAAGGTTTGATTTATTTTCCTGGGAGTCCATACACTTGTAATCCAGCATCAATTGCAAGCTTTAAAATATTAATGGAATGATCATAGACAGGTTGAATCAATTTCCTAACTTCAGAGCCAGAGGGAAATAAAGAATAAACGGTTTCATAATGGAACTTCACTTCCCTGCAATAGTATTGCAGTGCAATATGAGGCTATTTGTAAGAATGGAGTGAAGGGGAACAGACAAGACAGACAGAGAGGAGGCCTTTCTGCTGGTTAATTATTTCTCTTTATTACGAGAGGGTTTGCTCACAGGGGTAAGGAAGTCTTCTTGCATCTGTATAGCACCTCAGTACATCCACACTTGGAGTATTGTGGAGAATCTTAGCTTCTTTGTCTAAGAAAGGATGTACCTGACATAGTGGGATTTCAACAAAGATTCACTCAACTGGTTCCTGTGATGGTTGGTTTGCCGTACAAAGAGAGATTGAGTAGAGTGAGTAGAATCTAAAAGAAAGAGAGAAGATCTCATCAAAACACTCAAAATTCAATAGGGATTGACAGGCTAGACGCAGGGAGGATGATTCCCCTGACTGAGGAGATCAGGTCCAGGGAACATAGTTTGGGATAATGGATAGGCCGTTTAGGACTGACATAGGGAGTCCTGAAGCTGAGGGCGGGAGAGGCTCAGGCACTGAGTTCATTCAAAACACAGTCTGACGGATTACTGGATACTCAGGGAATCGACGCACAAGGGGAGAGTGTAGGTCATGGTCAACCATGATCTTCACGAATGGTGGAGTAGGCTCAAAGGGCTGGGTGGTCCACTCTTATTCCTAATTCCTTATGTAATAGAGCCAGGCCTTTCAGGAGTGAAGTTAGACAAGATTCATCACTCAGGGAGCTAGAAAGTTTGGAATTCTCTTCTGCTGGTGGTGCTGGTGAAAGGGTCTGTTGCCAGGATTGCAAGGTGTCCAACTTCTTTCAGGTAGGTTTCTTGTTTGACTTTTCACTATTGCCCCATTCCACCCATTCCTTGCTGATGTTCTTGGGGCTCCCGAACCTATCCCAGGTCATTTCCCTGAACAACATCCCCACCATCATGGTCCTTTCCTTAGCCCTTCTACCAGTCATCTTCTGAAATCAAACCACCCACCCCACTCCCCTCAGCTCGGTCATCTCTCTGATCTTCCCCAGACCCTGCCAATAGCCCACATTTCCACCTCATTCCAGCCCGTTTGTTTCCTGTCCCCAACTCCACTATCAAAGTCTTCCTCATCAATCATGCCCCCCCCCCACAACTCCCTGAAGCCTTGTGTATGCCAGAATTTTCGAACTTGGGAGCTTCACTCAAAACAGGCACAGACCTCCTCACAGAACAACCTTTACCAGCATTTCCCCATGGAGGAGAAATTCCAAGCCAGCCAGCAGACTTCTTAACCACAGGACAGCTAAACTCTTAGATAAGATAAGATACCTTTATTAGTCACATGTACATCGAAACACACAGTGAAATACATCTTTTCGGGTAGTGTTCTGGGCACAGCCTGCAAGTGTCACCACGCTTCCGGCACCAACATAGCATGCCCACAACTTCCTAACCCGTACGTCTTGTACCCGTACGAATGTGGGAGGAAACCGGAGCACCCAGAGGAAATGCATGCAGGAACAGGGAGAACGTACAAACTCCTTACAGACAGTGGCCGGATTTGAACCCGGGTCACTGGCGCTGTAATAGCGTTATGCTAACCGCTATACCACCTTGCCTGCACTTTAAGGTGGAATGAGCAGGATGGACCAGGAGATTAATGTGTGAGTGTCATTTTAAGAAGATTAGTAAGAGCAGGAAGAGGCCATTCAGCCCTTCACACTTGCTCTGCTCTGATCCTCTAATCCACATTCCTGCCCAATCTCCATGCTCCTTACTTTCTTGCCTGAAAATCTATCATTTTCAGCCTTACATATATAAGTATGTGTCCACCCATCACCCCTATTCTTATTGGACAGCACTGCCTCCTGCATAACTAACACATTAATTTTAAACACAGAACTTTGTTTGCAAACTTTACCTTTCACTGCATCTATAGACTCCTGCAGCTTTATAATCTTGTAGGATATCTATGCTCCATTAATTCTGGCCTTTGAAGCACACCATGTTTCAATCTCTCCATCACTGGAAGCCATGCCTTCACCTGTCTGACCACAAATTTCCTTGTAAACTTCTCCACTTTATCCCCCTAATATAACATGCTTCTTAAAACCAATAACTTTAACCGAGCTAAGACCATGGGTCGGCACAGTGTCGGGTCGGCACAGCTGGAGGAGCCACTGCCTCGCAACGCAAGAGACCCAGGTTCGATCCTAACTTCCTCCGTTGTCTGTGTGGAGTTTGCACATTCTCCCTGTGATCGTGTGGGTTTCCTCTGGGTGCTCCGGTTCCCTCTCACATCCCAAAGGCGTGTGGGTCGCTGGGCGAATTGGGCCACCGTGAATTTCCCTGGTGTGTATGTGAGTGGGAGAATCTGGGAGGAAGCTGATGGAATGTGGGGAAAATGACAATAATGGGATTAACGTCGGATTAGTGTTACTGGATGGCTCTAGGGACGCACCTATTTTCCTAAAGTCCTGGCAAGGACTAATTGCTCTATTTGAGGAGAAGGGGATTGCTTCAAGATTTGAGGCAGTTATGGCAGGTGTTAAACAAGATTTTACTATGGTGTGGTCCATTTTTTATTCCAAAATTGATACAGAGCACTGGAGCAGCTCTTTGAAAAAGAAAGGCAGTGATGTTTGAGATACATTTGTTGAGCTGTTTGAGGTTCAATGTTACAGGAACACTGGCAGTATTGACACTGTCACTGCTGTTGTAAATGGGATGGAACAGGCTTGGCACATCGCATTTTCTTGAACTATAGCAAGCCCTGGAGAAGTAATGGCTTTTTTCAAAGGCCTGTCAAACAATGTTACAATATTCAATGACAGATGCAGGTTTTATGAGTCTTTGAAGATCTTGCAGCTGACTAATTGATGTGATGCATTTTTTTTGTTTGTAAAGGTTTTTTGATATGTTACCAACTCCTCCGGCCATTCTCTGTCACTGATGGCAGCACTATAGTCACCAGATTGTCTTGTGCACAAAGCTACTTCAATAGCTTTGGAATATTATTAGCCCCTCTGTTGTTGTTCAGTTAATGTAACTCTGGGTCGTTGCATTGTAACCTGAAGGGTTTGAAGAGATTGGGGATTCCTTGGAGACCGATAGAATATATAATGTGCTTCATGTGCCTTTCACAAAGATCCAAAACACTTTTCAGTACCTCTGAGGTCTGGTCACCATTCCATTGTTTGTACTTAGTTATCTCCCACAAACAGAAATGTAGTAATTACCAGGGAACCTGTTTTTGCGATGTTGATATTGGCCAGGACATCATGGGGTAATCTTACGTTCTTATTCAAAATTAGCTACCAATCTTCAAATGACAAAAAGACTGGCTCTTAATTGAAAAGGGCGCTTCTTAACTATAATCACAGAGTGTTACAGCTGGTAGAACTGTTGCCTCACAGATCCTGTGACCTGGGTTCTATCCTGACCTTGAGGGCTGTCTGTGTGGAGTTTTCACGTTCTGTCCCTGTGACAGCGTGGGTTTCCTCTGGGTGCTCTGGTTTCTCAGACATGTGGGTTGGTAGGTTAACAGTTCGCTGTAAATTGCCTTTAGTGTGTAGGTGAGGGGTAGAATCTGGGAGGAGGTATGGGTATGTGGAGAGAATGAAATGGGAATGGTGTAGGATTAGTGTAAATGACTGGCAATGGATTCAGTGGGCCAAAGGGCCTGTTCTCCTGCTGTATAATTCATGACTCCCCGAGAATTTCTCACCACAGGCAGCAACAGTAAAATAAACAGTCTATATACAGTATCTAAGCACCCTTGGAATCTTTTATGTTCATATAAGAGAGCTGACTTGACATTTCAACATCCCATCCAAAAGACAGTACATCTGCCAGTTCAGCACTCCCTCAGAGTTGTCTACATGACTGGATTGCAACTTGGCATCAGATCACTTGACCAAGAGGGAAGCATTAACCATTGATTCACTGCTAACACCTGTTAATGCCTGAGAATGTTTAGAAATCTGACATATAGCTAACAATTTTTTTGTCTTCTTAAAGCCTTATGTAGTTGGTCAAATCACTGTACTTCCAATGTGAAATTGCTATACTTTGATTGCTAAGTTTGCCATTGCAGTTCTTCTGAAAGAGCTGGAATTCCTGAGAAGATAAGAGAACCAATGTCAGTGTCCTCTCCCAGGCCAATGTTGGTCTAGATGTTCTCAGTCATCTTCAGTGGTCTGGACACCTGGTTCACACGCCCCAGAACAGACTCCCACAACAGACTCTGAGCTCTATCGTGGTAGGAGGTTAGCAGGTGGGCCGAGAAAAACAGATTTCAACAACGTGCTCAAAGTCTCCTTGAGAAAGGGAAGTTCTGGCCCATGATCATTCAGAAGTGGAGAAGGAACATTCAGGATGGTATTGAGAACCTCGAATCCTTGCATTGGTAGCTCACTGTGTAAGCAGCAGGAGATGTGAAACACCTCTCAAACTACCGACCCACTCACCCCATCCAGCCCCTCCTGCCCCACCTTTGGAAGAGTCTGTGGTTCCCATATTCACTTCAGAACCCTCAGAAGTAAGTCATCCTTAATCCTGGGGGACTGCCTCAGATGAAAAAGACTTTGGAAAACATGTGACATACGTAGTTCCAGAAAAGTGTTATTTTTTGATAGTTCATTTCTATTTTCCTTCCAGCAGTTTGCAAATAAATTTTCTTCTCAAAGACTCGGTTGATAGAATCACATGGTCAATTATTACAGCCATAACGATTTTGTGATATTAAGTCAAACACAAAACTTGCCTGTTTCTGTCAAGTGGATTCTAAGATGCTTTATATAGACTGTTTGTTTTTCAATCACTGCCCATGGGGAGAAATTGGCCTTTTTCAATTACCAGTCATTTCATTCTTTTGCCTTCTGCAGATTCACGAGCTAATCATAGTTTAGCAGCTCAAAAGAGGAGCCAACTCTTCTTTATGACCTCCGTCCACCCTGTGAGTGGTAATCCAGATGTGTTGATGGGAAAGAAATTGTGCCGATGTCACAGAATACATGTTTTCCTGAGAGAGAGTGTGGCCTTTAACATGCAGACAAGGATTTCCAAAGAGCCCCCAGAACCCAAGTCTCCGCAGGGGAAGGGAAACTATAACGGAGCATTAAATTGCACAAATCTTGCAGGGTGGCCATTTGAGGAAGCTCTTGAATTTCCTCCCTCAACGTTTCCAGCCTCATTTCCTTTTCCAAGACCCTCTACAGCACATCTATATTGACTGAATATTTCAACACATTTCCTCAACTTTTTTCCAGCATCTGCGCTAAAACCCTAGGCCAAAGGATGCTGCACAAATGTAAGTCATCAAGAGAGGATTTTCTTTCCTTTAATAATCAAGAGCAAAATGCTGTAACAGCATTTGTCAAATGTCATGCTCTAGCCTACCACTCTTGCGCATTATGGATATAACTTGCTTTTCGGAACCAACACACAAGTCCGCTTCTTTTTGAGGCAAAGAGAGAGCAGGACACCAGCCTAGAAGTGGCAAGGTCTTCATCGAATTATAGATTCCTCCCTTCCTATACTTGGAGGCTGTCACCCTTTCTAAGCCAAGGACAAAGTCATATTTTTAGATTGAGCTACTGAGCTGTTGCTCCCTGGGCATGTTTGGAATCAATCAGTCTGCTTCTCTCTCCACAGACACTGCCTGGACTGCTGAGTGTTTACGGCATTCTCTGTTCCTGTCCTGGGCCTGGGCTAATGGCTCTGTTTCTACTTCCATGGCTACTGCCTGACCGACTGAATATTTCCACCATATTTCTCTGTGCTTCCAGTCAGGGAAGTATGAGAGGCACAATTATCACACGTGAATTGAAGAATCAACATAAGAATTGAATGCAGTGGACTTGCTCAAACCCTCTCCATAACTCAGTCCCTTGAGTCCCAGCAACATCCTCACAAAATCTCCTCTGCACTCTTTCCAGCTTAATGGCATCTTTCCTGTAGCAGGGTGACCAAAACTGAACATAATATTCCAAATGCGGTCTCACTGACATCTTGTACAATTGCAACATAACATCCCAACTTCTATACTCAGTGCCCTGACCGATGAAGGCCAGCAGGCCAAAAGCCTTCTTCATCACCCTGTCTACCTGTGATGCCACTTTCAGGGGTGGGGTTAAAAGGGAGCAAAAACAGTGTGCATTACACACAGAATGCTCCAAAGTACTTTACAGCAGATGAAACACTTTTGTTTGCGATGCAGTTAACAGTACAGATAATTTTCACACAGCAAGATCCCACCACAGCAATGAAATAATCAGCTGGCTAATCATTTTTTTTCTGAGGGATAAGTGCAGAGTGTTTGGTTAAAAAAGACACATTAATGCTCTCGTGCTGATTTCTATTTTTGTTGGGAGGTCTTTTGGCAGGAATGCGCATCAGTCCTGCATACCGCAGAGTTACACGGATTATACAGCACAGAAACAGGACATTCTGTCCAACAGCTTGTTACTTCACCACCCAATCTTCCTCCCACCCTTCTCCTTTGCAGCCACTAATGTAACGTGAAAAATTGGTTTATTATTGTCACGTGTACCAAGGTACAGTGAAAAACTTGTCTTGCATAGCGTTCATACAAATCAATTCATTACAACAGTGCATTGAGGTAGTACAAGGTAAAACAATAACAGAATGCAGAATAAAGTGTTACAGTGACAGAGAAAGTGCCGTGCAGGTAGCAGTAAGGTGCAAGGTCACAATGAGGTAGATTGTGAGGTCAAGAGTCCATCTTATCGCATCCTAATCCTTTTCCTCTCATGGATACTACTCCTTGCAAAGAAATAAGTGTTATGCAACATTCAGCACTCATATATCTATCTTTTTAAACCTTCTACATCTAATATCTGGAGAACCACCTCCACTACAACCCTCCAATTCATTGTGCTCTTCCTGATATGGTCTCTTGCAGGTTGATGATATCCATTGGTGGCCATTCCTTCAACCACCAAAGTCAAAGTCAAGTTTGTTGTCACATGCACAAGTCCATGTGTGCACAGGTGCAATGTAAAACTTACTTGCAGCAGCATCACAGGAACGTACCATTATATAAGCCACATTCACAAGAAAAACATAAATTAAACATAAATTAAACACAACTTTTACAAGAAAGAACACAATTAGTACAAAAAAAGTCCATTTTAGTGCAAAGTGATCATCGTGTTGCTAAATTCTAGTGATTAGGCCTGTGGGAAGAATAAAGTCAAAGTCGAGTTTATCATCACGTGCACAAGTCCAGGTGTGCACAGGTGCAATGAGAAACTTCTTTGCAGTGGCATCACAGGCACATAACATATAGCACCGTCCTGAAGCCCTGAAATTCCCTCTCTATCTTTTCATCTCTTTACCTCCTCAAAGATGACTCCTTAAAGCCTGTTTCTTTCTATCATCTTTTAGTCACAATCTCCAACTTTGGACAAAACTCCCTCAAGGCACTTTGGGATTCACCATGTAAAGGCTGTTATATTAATGTTCTTTTTGCCAAAAAGCAGATTACTCCGAATTGTTGAGCGGTTGAGCAATAACCTTATAAATTTTCCCTGCGTTGTGTTGAAGCATTTCCCTGTGGCAAACTAATGAAATTTCAATGGGCTTTAGTTGACAAGAATAGTTCATATAAAGGAAGAATAGTGACAATGTCAGCACCACATATCAATCTAAATTCACTGTGAGTGACCTTTGTCTGAAATATTTTTGATGCTTTTAGATGATCTTGACCTAGATCCACAATTTATTCGTTCACAAAGATCTACAATACCCTAGATGAGAAAACTGTCCTATTTCGCTGTGTAAAAATGCATTCTAAAGCAGCTCAGACTAATTGAATTATAGACTCTCAGCTGGCTTTTAGACTGTATGTGGAAATTAAAGCTAAAATTTGCAAATGCTCTAAGTCCGAAATAAAAACAGAAAAAGTTGGAAATAGCTGGTCAGACAACAAATGAGGAAAGACACATAGAGTTAACATCAGAGTTCCCTCACTGGAACTAGGAACAAAAAGGAAATCATTTCTATCCTGTGTTTACATACATTCAAAATAAAACATTTCAAGTTTGCTTTGGTTTATGAGTCAGTTTTAACTAAAGGACATTAACCTGAAATGTAAACCCCATTCCTCTCTCTCTCCAGATGCTGCCTGATGCAAGCACAGTAGTGTAGCAGTTAGCATAACGTTATTATAGTGCCAGCGACCTAGGTTCAATTCTGGCCGCTGTCTGTAAGGAGTTTGTACGTTCTCCCCGTGTCTGCGTGGGTTTCCTCTGGGTGCTCCAGTTTCTCCCACATTCCAAAGGCATACGGGTTAGGAAGTTGTGGGCATGCTATGTTGGCGCTGGAAGTGTGGCGGCATTTGTGGGCTGCCCCCAGAACACTCTACGCAAAAGATGCATTTCATTGTGTATTTTGATGTACATGTGACTAATAAAGATCTTATCTTATCTATTTACTGGGTATTTCTATTGTTTTCTATTTTATTTCAGATTTTCATCATCTTCAGCTCTCCTGTAGGTTTGGGCCTCTTCAGTAACTTTACACAAGGCAGCATCTTTCAGAGAGGTGCATAGCATGGAAAAATGGGAACTCCTTGCTGATGACATTTCTTTTCATTTTGCATGTTATGCAAACCTATGTTTGTAAGATCTGCAAACTATAATTTCCAACTGCACTACTGAGGGATTGCTGCATTGTCGGAGGTGAATGCCTTTCAAATGAGACATTAAACTGACTTCTCGTGTGCAAAGAGGCAAGCTTACATAAAGTGCCACTCGGGTTCTGTACATGTGGGAGAATCAGGAGAATCAAGAGGTGGAAACAGGAATGCTGAACAAACTTCTACAGATGTACTGTTGAAGGTATCCCGACTTGTTGCATCATGGTCTGGTACGGCAATTCGAATGTGCAGGAATATAAGAAGCTGCAGAGAGTAGTGGACTTAGTCCAATACACCATGGGCACATCCCTCCCCACCATTAGTAGTATCTACATGAGGCGCTACCTCAAGAAAGCTACATCTATCATCCAAGATCCCCATCATCCTGGCTGTGACATCTTCTCGCAGCTCCCGTCGGGCAGGAGGTACAGAAGTCTGAAGTCCCACACCACCAGGTTCAGGAACCACTACTTCCCTTCAACCATTCAATTCTTGAACTAACCTGCACAACCTTAATCAGTACCTCAGTACAGCAACACTAGGGCCACTTTGCACTGCAACAGAGTCTTTTTGTTCTTGTTGTTTTCTTTTTTGTATAACTTCAAATAATTTATGTTTTTCTTGTGAAGGTTGTGTCTCTAATGCTGTGTGCCTGTGATGCTGCTGCAACTAAGTTTTTCATTGCACCTGTGCATATTACAATGAACTCAACTTTGACTTTGACTTTGAGGAGGGTAATAATGGCAATCTACTCATGGCC